>NC_088927.1:24625000-24935000 GCF_038396675.1 Hydra vulgaris
ACTTTAAAAATTCACTTTACATAACGCAATAAACAAAAAAATTAAAATTTCATATTTTAAACGGTTCCTTAAAGCACCGTTAAAAATTTCTAAATACCGAAGTAATTATTTCATAATAAGGATAAACTCTCACATGTTGAGTCGCTTAGAATCATTAAATATTTAATATAAAAACACTTAGAATCATTAAATATTTACCAAACCAACTAAAATATAAACTTGGGTTTGTTCCTTCTCATTTCTCAAAAAATTTCTTACAAAATAGCAAAAATAGACACAAGAGCAAACGGAAACTTTAATGCACCTTTTAAAAAAACAAATCTCTCGCAATTTTCTATTAAACATCGTGGTCCTTATCTATACAATAAATTAGTATACAAAAATACAAATTTAACAAAATACAGTAACTTGACATCTCAAAAATTATTATATAGGTCCCTTGTCTCAGTTGGAGTCTTAAACCATGTTAATTAAATCACGTAAATAAGCGAAGTCAGACTTGGTGGAGTATCAAGGAAGTTCAGTAAGTTAAACTTGTTTTCTTTCAATTGTATAATTTGTAAGCATTAGGTTTAGCACAGCTTCTTCACAATGTCACTCCATATTTGTACATTTTTGTCAACCAGAGACATACTACAATATTTAGGTCTAAGTACTATGTGTGTCTATTTAGAGATTTAATAACAGGTTTTTCCTATTCAGATTTAATCTTTAAATACCTTCTGCCAAAGAGCTTTGATATTCTAAAAACTTTTAAACTATGATATAACCTAAAGATATTTCATGCAAACAAAAAAATTACAAAAAGTTAAATCGAAATTTCAAAACTTGTAAAACCTAAAAATGGCACCAGATATGAAGTTACAGAAATTCTAGCCCTTATAAAACGCTTGGTATAAAACACAGCTGTAAAAAGGTCTTATCTCTTATTTCATTTTTCTTAAAATCAGTCAGGCCAGAAATGCTACCTAGAAGGAGATAAACTTTCAGAAAGTATACCCTTTGCCATAAATCTAGCATGATGTACAGGCCCAGACTTTCTTAGTCTGTACTGTTCATCACCAGACAACACCATTGCTGTTCATCACGAGACAACACCATTGTTGTTCATCACCAAACTACGCCGTTGTTGTTAATTCTGCTAACTCTAGAAATTCAGATTTGCACCTATCTTAAATAACACAATATAAATAAAACAGAACGTTAATGAAATTTTTTTACAGAGTATTTATTATGCTTAGAATTTTAAAAGCTTCTTCATTTTTTTTGTCTTGAAAATGTTTCGGGAAAACAATAGGATGGGGGCTTTAAAAGCTTTCTTAAACTGTTCCTGCACCAAGCGATCAAAAAAACATCTTCAGTTTTTACTTTTAACACAACAGAATTTTGATTATTTAGTTCCAATTTTTTCAAGTTTCTTAAACAAAGGATTGTTTGGACCATTTGGACTAATTTGATAAATGTTCCAGTAGTGAACAACATGTATTTCATTTATGTAATGTCTGCATGCTAGTAGAAGTAGAGATTTGTCAAGGTATGTGGCGAACCTAATGCATACACCTTTTTTGTTACCATCATTTACAGAAGTTTTATCAAAAAAGCATCCTTTCAATATATCAGAAATAAAAGTGTATTTTTCTGTGTTTCTCCAGTACAAGAATTAAGTTCAGGACCAAGAAACTCTGTCTGTTTATTAATCCTCATTGAACAACAAGTCTGTTAAGTTAATAGCTTTTTTTAAAATTTGCTACATACTTATGGACAGAATGATTTTCAATACTTATAAAAAGGCTATAAAACTAGTTCAGGTAAACAATTTTTATGTTTGTATGTTTTTATGTTATTTTGTTACAAATCTCAACTTTTTATTTATTATTTACAATATAGTTATTTCACGAGTATACTAGATTTAAATGTATTAAAAATTCTTTAATAAGTTTTAATCAATAAATAACACAAAGAGAAAATATCACACAATCTATCACACAAATATTAGAGCAGAAGGTCAATTAACAAAAAAACTAATTATGTAAAGAAATCTATTTTTAAAAATTAAAAAATCATAAAAATAACTAGTATTTCTACACACTAATTATACACATTTTTCAAGTTTTTTTAACATAATAGCCATTTTACTAAATAAAATGAATTTGTAACGCAAAAATACCTCAAAAATGCATTTTTTTGATTTTTCGATCTTCATTACTCAGATATTGTAATAAATTACGCTTTGTTAATTATAACATTGTTTTTAAATTTCTTTCTACTTGGTCAAAAAGCTATAAAGATTAACAACAATAAAAAACTTCATAATAGGAACATTCCCTTCAGCTCATCCGAAAAAAGGGCAAAAAATGACCTTTGGTCTCATTCAGGGAAGACATGAAGTGGTCAATAATCAAAAAAATAAACTTTAATAGTAATACCAAGATTGTGGCACCTTCTGGAAAGCAATGTTGGTGTAAAATCAAAAAAGTTGTTTTTTTGAATATATTTCCTAGCTTTCTGGACTTGTAAAAAACGGGTCTTTACCAAACCTACATAGTTCTATACTTATCTATTCCACACCGATTATTTCTATAGCTGTTTCTTATTTACTTCAATATTTTTTAGCAAAATAATTGATTCTGAAAAATTTCTGTTAGAGCAAAAAAATTTTTGTAAGAGCAAAAAGTTGTTAAAGAGTAAAAAAATTGCTTTAATACGTAAAGCTTATAAGAGATTTATTATTAGGTTTTTCAAATCTGTTTTTCTGCTAAACGCATATTATTGATAGCTCAGCGGTTTAGAGCACTATCATTAGTGCCATTTTGTGAGGTTTAAGATCCCCCGTAAAAATTTTGAAATTTTTTCAATCTTGCTTTAAATTTATACCCTAACCCTAACCCAACTATGTTTACAATGCATTTTTGCCCCTTGTCTAAAAGAGAAAGAGCATCATTGGAAGATCCGCCCCAGATATGGCAACAGTATTTTATAAAAGGACGGATTTGAGATAAATAGATTATATAGGATATAGAGATTAAAATAGAATCCAGAGTAAGAAAGTGGCGAGCAAGATAAAGAGATTGCAAAATTAGCAATCTTAGCAGATGCTAATTTTGCAATCGATTTGATATATGGTTTTCAAAAAAGATTAGAGATAATCCTAGAAGATGAAGGGTAGATAACTCATCGAGTACATTACCATTCATAAATATAGGAAGATCTAGATTATTGCTATAACGATATATATAAATATATATATATATATATATATATATATATATATATATATAAATATTATTAAAATAATTATGTTATTAATAATATAATAAAAATGTTATTAAAATAATTAAGGAATTAGTAACAAAAATATAAAGGAAAAAACCCAGAAATGGCTTTTCTGTCAAAAATAACAATACTTTTGCATTGATGCCTATCAAGAACAGGAAAGAATGTAGAAATGGAGGGCTAACCTTTGGCAGCATTACAACTTAAATATGAGGTGCAAAGTCCTATGGCTTACCTTCTAATTGGTGCACTCCGATAAGTAAGTTAGACATGTATGTCTAAGTTACGAACAGAATAGCTAAGGCAGTTCTTATATTTTAGCATTAGTTAATTTACTGTAACACATTAAAAATAAAGGAAAAATATAGGGGAAAAGGTTTTTACCTATATCCCGGGTTTAGATTTTTTAAAAAGAAGCACGATAGGCTGAGCCTAAACATTTTAAAAGTGTTATTAAAAAAATTTAAGTTAAGTTTCTTTTATATCACGCACTAGGAACCGTCTGCTCTAAATCTATTTATGAAGTTTCGCCACAGCAAACAAGACTCAAATGCATTGCAAATGTAGAACCAATAACAAAAGTATTTATCACAGCCTTAACAGAAAACAAACTTTTTAAACAAATATTTTTTATTTTACATAAAGTAATACAAAACGTTATTGCAAATATTCTATTTAGTAAACGAGCTAAGTAATCTCTCTTTAAGAAAATTAAAAGAATTTACAGGTTGATAAGTGTCTGACCCATCAAGACAGGATACTAGAACTTCGTCGTCTGGTTGGCAAAAGAATGCAATGGACTGCCTTGGTTTTTCAGGATTTCCTAAAGATACAACACGATGTTTTGTTGATTTTATTTTTCCGCTAGTCCACCTTTCAAGCAAATCAGCTGCATTGACAACAATTGTATTTGGTATTGGAGTCGCATGAATAAAATTACCGTTTGGTGATTGAACCTTTATAAAAGAAGGCAAATTAATTACTCGTACATATTATATATATATATATATATATATATATATATATATATATATATATATATATATATATATATATATATATATATATATATATATATGTATATATATATATATATATATATATATATATATATATATATATATATATATATGTATATACATATATTTTAAACTGCTGATTTAGGTAAGCAGTGTGACTTCATACTGAAAAAACCTGCTGCCGGGGGCTTCAGTACATACATTAACTGACAAATAGCCTGACTCGCAGCGAAGTGCTGCTACATTGACTGAAGGTTTGGCATGGGAAAATAATCTTTTCATTCATTATTCTTCGTTTTTTTCGTCTTTTTCTAAAAAAGCCGTATCGATTTAGATAAGCAAAAAAAGTGAGCAAACGTTTACATAAATATGCTACAGTGTATATGTATATATATATATATATATATATATATATATATATATATATATATATATATATATATATATATATATATATATATATATATATATATATATACATATACACTACACATAAGTATGCTATAGTGTATAATGTATATATATATATATATATATATATATATATATATATATATATATATATATATATATATATATATATATATATATATATATATATATATATATATATATACATATACACTACACATAAGTATGCTATAGTGTATGCTAAATGACGCACCCTATATAGTGTATATATAGGGTGCGTCATTTTTCAACAATTTTTTCAAATTAAATTCCAACTATTTGGGTTAGTTGACCGGTTAAATAAAAATGATTTTTCGTTGAAAAAAAATTTTTGAAAGTCATTTTTAAGATCCCCGCTTTTAGAATTTGTGCCCCGAAACCCACAACTTTTTTAACCCAAAAGCGGGAACTTTAAACATTGAAATAAAACACCTTTTTTTTCTACAAACTCTAAAAGACCTTAATATTTATTTGGAATTGGTTGGATAGTTAAGTTTGTTAAAAAAAGTGCACTGGTTTAACTCTGGAAAAATCGGCGACACGTTCTAATTTTAGGTAATTTTATGGATATTTTATTTGACCATTTTTTTATCTCTCGATCTTTCCGTGACAAATTTTATCAAATTCTTGTTTACAAAGAGTAATTTAAGCCAAAATTCAGTTTTAAAAATAATATCTAATATAGGGACCCCCAAGAGGAGGCTAGCGGTGGGCAGAATATTTATGTACCATCTGCCTTGTAATTTTACATAAAGTTTGATTAGATTTTCATACAGACGCAGCAAAACATGCGTTTTAAAAAAACAATTTTACTTTGCTCAATCTTGTGTCGCTGTAATAGTTAAGGATAAGATAAAAAACAAATTTTATGCTAAGAAAAATATATAACGACATTGTCAAGGTCAATAATGATAAATAAATAAATAATAACGAAAAAATTTTCTTCAAAAACGGTTTGTAAAACTATAACTTAACAAACCTTTCTTCATCTTTTTGGTAAAAAATCGAATAAATATTCTCCAAATTATGCTTTGAAAACGCCTTTTTTTTTTTTTTTTTTTTCCACTCTCTGTTGTTTGTACTTTTTTGAACTCGGTCAACATTATATCTTGCCTATCTTCTTTATTGTAAACAGAATTAACAAGCTCCGGCACAAGCTAAGTGGTTTCTCCTGAGTTAAGTCTAGACCTTTCGGACGGATTGGATTTTCAGACTTCTCATAATGTGTAGGTACAGATTGCGAGAAAATAACTTTTGCAACATTTTCTTTCCCATCATCACCGAGTTCTTTATCTGCGAGAGATAATGGAATCAAGGTTTGATCCAAATACCACGTATGTCTGTCCATTGATTTCAATAATTCTTCAATTCCCTTTACTACATTAGCTTCTGGATCATAAGATTCTACCCAATTTTTATACTGGACCATCTGGCAGTATGCTTTGATATCTTGAAAAGGTGCAGAAGAATCTAAAGAGGAACACACAAACCACACAATATAAAATATAGAAATAAATTCTATAATATATTTATATTAATTTACATAAAGAAATATATTATTAATAAATATATATATATTTATTAATAATATATTTCTTTATGTAAGTTAGCTGTCAATTGGTAGGGCATTGATTACTTAAAATATGAAGGTGAGTGTAAGTTCTACTAGTTCTTTGTAACCACTTCTAGGAAATATTAAATTGGCAAGTGCATACTTGCAAAAATTGAAGTTTCTTCGATCTGCTTTTCTAGATACGTTCCTTTAACTGCATCTTTGTCAAACTTTTTGAACTTGGATTTACCCATAGCTTTCCTTGCTGCGTTCCAATTAGCTTGGAAAACTTCAAACATCAGAGTTTCAGAAGCATAAATTTTACCAATGTTAAATTTTTCCCAAAAATGTTTACTGTGAAGCTCGTAAACATGTATTTGACATGCAAGCTGTAATATATTACAGCTTGATATAAATAAATCTTGTGTTTTGAACCGAATGTTTGCGCCGGAATATTTTCCTGAAATAGTTGCTGTTGTGTCAAAGCACAAACCCTTTATGTAAGTTCTTAGCTTATATTTATCCAAAACATTTACTAAAGTATCATAATGCGATTTTCCAGTACCGTGTTCAATTGACGGAATGCCAAGAAGCTTTAAATTGCCATTGATATTTACAAGAACAGCAAAACGATCAATTTTTGTAGCGTTGGTAATATCCTGCAAAATTTTTCCATCAAAGTGTGCAAATATTGGTAATTTACTTTGCTTTGCAGTTTTTATTATATCTTCTTGATATTTAGCTACAATTGTACTTACTGCTTTTTTTTTTTGCACGTCTGGTTGTGGATTCAGAAAGCGAGAAACCTGTCAAACTGTCTCTAGAAGTTACTACGTCACAGAGCAAGTGGATTATATTTCTAGATAAAATGTTTTTAGAAACACCTCTAAATGCAACTTCTTTTGCAAATTTTTTAGGTAATACTGTTAAAGGACTAGTACTTAATTTAATTTCGTTTGTTGAATAGTCGGAATCCTAACAGGAAGTCAGGATTCCGACTAATCCTTACTTTGTTCTAATGATAAAAACTCAGCACTTTCAGTTTGATCTTCTTGTCGCTCAATAAATGTTTTTCATTTTTTGGCAATATGCTAAATCCTTTGAACCAAATGTCATTTTACATTACGTTATTTGATCTTTTAAAAATTGCTTATCTAAATAGTATGAATCTTTCCATGTTTCTTCTTTAAAAAAGAACAAATATTAGGTTTTCCAACCCAAAAAACTTTCTTAGCATTTTTTAAAGATGTTTCTAGCTAATTCCGCTGCGTTACCTTTTTTATTTTTGTTTTATTTATGTTACCTATTTTTCAACTAGATCATTTAATACCTTCCTAAAACACAAAATACTGCAAAAAGGATGCAGTTCAGAGGACATGTTGCTTGTTCAGAGCATGCTGACATCATTTCATCTTGGGTAGCACAACCAATTAAAGATTTGGTGGGAGTATTTTTTTCTAACAGACGCCTGAATTATTAAGATTAAATTTAGATTTTATAGTTTCTGTATTTCAAACTGAAATTTAATTACTTGGGTTATATATTGAACGACAATTTTTAAAATGTCTCTGAAAGCGATCTCGTGATTTTTGGTAGCATCTTTACTTTTTTGTTAAACCTTTTTATTCTTGATTTTAAAGTAAAAGCTATAAATGGCAGTTAATAATAAAAAAAATATTCTTAGCTTACGTAAATATATGTCACGAATTCGTTTTTTATTCTTTCCTAATTTTTTTAGAATAAACAGTTCGAAAAAAAAAGATTGTTTTTGTTCGTGACAGATGTGAGTTCGATCGCAAGACGTGAGTTATATTCGATCGCAAGCGTCATTCTATTTAAATAACAATAACAATATATATTCTGAAAAAAAAAAGTTTACATTTCATGGCTGCTAACTAATAGTACGAGTACTAATTTAAGGTAAACACAAGAGGTGTGCGAAACTCGAAGTTTCGAGTTCGAGTTTATTCAATAATCGAACTCAAACCGAATGTGTTTAGATAATCGAATATAATTCGAACTTCGAACCTAAAGTTCGATATTTAAAAAGTTGCTATAAAATCGTATTAAAAAGGTTCAAAAAGTTGCTGTAAAATTATATTAAAACGCGATAACATATTAGACCAGTGTCAATTCAGAGCGTCTGAACTCAACATCTGGGAACATCGTTTTTATTAAACGCTGCAGTCTTCTATCAGAGAATGAACTCAAACTAGAACTTGATCGAATTTTTTGTAATCTCAATCGAACTCGATCGAAGATAAAAAACCTAATCTCGCACAGCTCTAATAAACACCAATTAAATAATAATAGCAACCATATAATAATAATAAAGTAAATTAAACGAAGTGGATTATAATAATATCAATAATACTTTTAAAAATAATAATGACAATAATAATGATTATATTTGTAATTATAATAACAACAATAATAATAATATCAATAATACTAACAAAAAATAACATTAAAAATAATAATAATAACAATAATACTAATAACAACAATAATAACAATTAAATTAACAATAATAATAACAATAATGATAATATTTGCAAATATTACGAATAAATGTTAAACAATTTCAATAAGTAATAATGACGGTAATAAAAATGTAAATAGGGGAAAGGCGCCTATGATGGCATACTTAACTTTGAAGCTTCATTATTCAGTATCCTGAAGACCAATAATAAAAGTTTTGATATGGATACATTCCTTGTTACATCTAGAACAATAATTACCCTGGGAGTTTTCATCAGTTTCATTTTTTTTATAATTTATTCTTATGGTAAAAAAAAAGCACAAGTATGCCATCATAGGCAACCACTGCTCCTATGATGGCATAGGCTAGGATGGTTCTAGTTAGGATCGAGGGTAACTTAATGATTTCATTTAACCTTAGAGTCTTCCCTCAGAGAAGCCAGAAATTACTCGAAACCATCCTAATTTACCATTTCATGCTACACACCAGCATTGTAAAATTTTGCGCATGCGCATAGGATATATTGCGTTTTACGTATTTTTTGGACCAAAAAAAAATGTTGGAGCATCGCTTTCTTTTAACTTTACTTAACAATAAGTTTTTCTTATTAAAAAAAAAGGTTTTCCCAACTCGTCAATATTTCAACACCCCCAACTCGTCAGTATGCCATCATGGGTAAAAGTCATCATTTTCATTAAAACAAGCCGTGTCTGCTTTGTTCAAAAGATAAAATTAAAGTAACGATTCCACTAAATGCACAAAACTTGAATATAAAATGCATGAAAATTTCATTTCTGCACAGTTAATAGTAAAATCACAATCTTAAATATATGAAGGAAATAAAACTACAACAGCACATCCCAAAATCGTTTTTTCACTAAAACTAATGTAAAGTCAGTATAGTCATGTTGGTCTAATCATTTTTTTACCAAAACCAATTTTAATGGAAATATGACCGGTATGCCATCATAGGCGCCTTTCCCCTAATATGTAAGTAATATTAACATCGCATGTAGTAATAATACTAATAACAATATGTTAGGCTTATAATAGTAATAATAATCTATTATAAGCCTAACATTTTAATTAGAATATTTTTCGATCAAATAGTCAAGAAGACGATTTTTAAATTGTGAAATAGAGTTGAGTGATTGAAAATGAAAAAGTAAATTATTCCACGATTTTACGCATTAGTTTGTAATAGAATTATCCCCGTATTTTACCGAACAGCAATTTGGGATAGATAATTTAAAGTTATATAATTTAAAAATCAAAGGTAATAACGAGAACTTTTTTTAGTGGTAAAAAAATTGGAGAATGACGGAGAGAGGTTTACTTGTTTATGATTCCAGACAAATAGACAATTTAATAGATAAGCAAGATCACATAATTTCAGTATTTTTGATAGAAAGTAAAGAATGTCCGAGTTAGAATGATATTGTTGAAAGAATATTATTTCTAAAGCTTTGTTTTGTAGGTTACATAATCTTAAAAAAGCATTAGACTTGCATTGTCCCCAAACCTGACGAGCATATCTAAGATGCAATCCAAAAATTGCATGGTATATATTAAGTAGAGTTTCATAATTGACATGGTGGAGAATTTTGGCTTGCACCCCATTTGATCTACACAATTTTGCAGCTAAGTTTCTAAGTTGAGATGAAAAAGATAGATCTGAGTCAATTTGGATTCCAAGATATTTCAATAAAACTTCGGGAAAGATTTTTTGGCTAATTAATCTAAAGTTTAGGTTTTTATACATTTTAGATTGACTTGATTTGAAAATAAAGAATTCAGTTTTGTTGGTATTAAGACTTAGTTTGTTAAAGCACAGCCATTGAAGAAGGTGGGATAAACCAAGATTAACATGTTTGTTAATTTTTTTTAATGGTTTGTTTGTTATGAGTAAGTTGGTGTCGTCAGTAAAATGGCAAGCCGTTGAAAAATTTAGGGAGATATTCAGATCATTTATAAAAATAAGGAAAAGCAATGGTCCTAAAACAGAATCTTGGGATACACCCAGGTAGTTTTTTATTGGAAAAGATTTTTTTGGCATCATTGATAGAGACAAATTGCGATCTATTAAAAAGATATGATGAAAACCATCGAATAGTATTACCTCGAACACCGTAGTGTTCCAATTTACTTAAGAGGATGGAGTGATCAACAGAATCAAAGGCTTTCTCTATGTCAAAAAACGCTCCACATGTAAAAAGTTTATTGTCAAGAGCATTTCTAATAGTTTCAGTAATTTTAATAAGCGCATGAGTTGTGGAGCGTTTGTTACGAAATCCATACTGATGTTTGTAGAGACATTGGTTTTTTTCAAGAAAGCTATAAAGTCTGTTGTACATGACTTTTTCAAATATTTTACTAATGTTAGATAGAAGAGAAATTGGTCGATAATTTGTGTGGTCTGTTAGAGAATCCTTTTTATGTATAGTAATGACTTTAACTATCTTAAAAACTAAATGCTTCTGTGTATTGTTTTTCAAACAAAAATGGATTGGATTTTTGGCTAACATATTTTTCGTTACGAAAAAATTAATTTCCTTATTTTAGCACCAAAATTTCGCGCCACAGATTTATTCACACGTAATGATATTATTTTAACAACAGAAAAAAATTTGACAACGTTTTAATTAGATGACAGCGCTAACTACTGCATATAAATTGACGCTAATTGTACTGATTCCTGTTAACAGGAAAAAAAGTTTTATAGAATTTCTATAAACTTTTGGAACATATGGTCTATAGAAATTCTATAGAATTCTATAGAATTTCTATAGAACCTCTCTTAATTTCTATAGAAATTCCAATAGAACTATTTTTCCTACTTTTTATTTTATAGAAAAAAAAGTTTTATAGCAATTTCTAAAGAAATTAATAGACATTCTATAGAAATTTTATAGCATTTTTATATAATTTATATAGGCCATATGTTCAAAAAGTTTATAGAAATTCTATAGAACTTTTTTTCCTGGATTATCACCACATAAAGTTGATTCGAAAAATACAAAGCAACTTTAACTTCACTGCTTACATATAAGAAATCTTTTAGTATTTAGTATGCTCATATTACCAAGGTGCTCATATTACCCTACTTAAAAATTATATTTTTCTTGGTCTAAATTAGTATATATTTTTTTAATGTAAACTTCCCAAGCAATTCCAAATTATTATTTAGGTCTTTTAGAGTTCATAGAAAAAAATTGGTGTTTTATTTCAATGTTTAAGATCCCTGCTTTTTGCATAAAAAAGTGGGGGTTTCGAGGCATAGATTGTAAAAGCGGGGACCTTAAAAATGGGTTTCAAAAATTTTGTTCAGCATAAAATCATTTTTATCCAACCGGTCAACTAACCCAAATAGTTGGAATTTAATTTGAAAAAATTGTTGAAAAATAACGTATATATATATATATATTATTTCCCTATAAATTAAACCTTTAAGAGACCAAATAAAATGGTTCGACTAAACAAATATTTGAGTAAAGCGAATTCCCGTTACGCCAAACGTCGGCTGATATGAAATATAAGTTCAATTTAAGACGATTTTTCTTTATTCAATGCTAAAGTATAAATGTTAAATATACACCATTATACTAAAAAAAGCTTATAAATGTTTCAGCAAAAGAGGTAACGTATGGCATTCACGCTGTACACTCAAATGATAACAATGAAAAATGTTTAACAACACAATGACTTGGTGTTGCTTAACATTTTATTATTTAACAATTATTTTGTAATAAAATTGCATCTAAAAGTTCTTTTATATATATATATATATATATATATATATATATATATATATATATATATATATATATATATATATATATATATATATATATATATATATATATATATATATATATATATATATATATATATATCAATATCAATCAATAATCAATCAATATATTCTGAATTACCGTAAACCGGGGTAACTTTGGCCAGCGGGGTAACTTTGGCCATTTAAAAAAATTTTAATTAAACATCTGTAACTTTTTAACAGCTAAGTAACGTTTTACTATTTTTGTTTTATTTGTAAATGCAATCTTTCTTGCTTAAATTTTGATATGAAGATTGTTGCAAATGCTCTTTACTATAAGTGAAAAAGAATGAAAACTACATCTTGGTAAAACACAATCAAAAACTGTAAAACAGAATGTTGTCTGGGCGAAGATAAAAATGATAGCAAACAACTCAGTTTTACTTCTGTTTTAAAGACAAAGGTTCAGATAAAATTAAGTGAAAAGTTTTTGGCTCAAGTAACAACATTCTGGTTTTTTTACAGGGTGGTCAAAGTTACCCCATAGGTTTATACTCTTTTGGGGTAACTTTGGCCATGTAAATAATATTCATTTTAAAGTAGTTTGATCGTTATTTATTCTAACTATAATATTTTTTTGAAGCATGTTATCCGAATTGTTTATTTTGAAAAACAGTTTTTAGCATGAATGTATTTTAGGATTATTAAAAAAGTATATTTTCTTGTTAAACTATTTGTTGTTGTTGTTGCTAAATCATAATTTTGTTAACTTTATAACAAAATTAAAATATAGAGACTCTTATTTTTAAATTTAATTGCAATTTAATAAAATTATACTATAGTTTTTAATAAAATTATATTATAGTACATTGCAGTTTGCTTGTGTTGTTTATATTCAATTTTGTTTAAAGCATAATGCCTCGTAAATATAACAAGCATAGTGGTGGAAAACGTGCATACAACACTTGTTCTAATAGCATTCTTTTGAAAGAGTGTATGGGTGCAATTAATGAAGGTATGTCTATTCGTCAAGCCTCAAAAAGGTTTAGTATACCAAGAAGCACTATACATTATAAAATGAAGTCAAGGCATAAAAAATGCATTGGTGCACCAACCATATTTACTTATGATGAGGAGCAGTTATTTTCATCTAGAA
Source organism: Hydra vulgaris (assembly GCF_038396675.1). Taxonomy (NCBI): domain Eukaryota; kingdom Metazoa; phylum Cnidaria; class Hydrozoa; order Anthoathecata; family Hydridae; genus Hydra; species Hydra vulgaris. Next base: position 24,638,705 of record NC_088927.1, read on the forward strand.
TCAAGGTCATGTGTGATTGGGGATTTCCATTAAATAAACTTGATGTTAAAATGTTAGTAGCTGGTTATTTAAAATCGCAAAATCGTACTGTAAAAATATTTAAAAACAATATTCCTGGTGATGATTGGGTCTCAAGTTTTATGAAACGTTCACAGTTAACCCATAGAATAGCATCAAATATTAAAAGAAAACGTGCAGCTATAAACAAAGAGCAATTAAAAATTTATTTTGACAATATTAAACTTGAGCTTGAAGGAGTTCCACCTTGTAACATTTGGAATTATGATGAAACAAATTTGCGTGATGACCCTGGAAATAAAAAAGTTGTTATGAAACGTGGAACTAAGTACCCTGAGAGAATAATGAATAGCAGTAAAGCTTGTTTCTCTGTAATGTTTTGTGGAAATGGTGTTGGAGAAATTCTTCCACCATACACAGTTTTTAAAAGCACACATTTATACGATTTATGGATAAAACATGGTCCAAAAAATTCTCGCTTTAATAGAACCCAATCTGGCTGGTTTGATGAAGTTACTTTTGAGGATTGGTTTTTTCGAACATTATTGCCATGCATTAAGAAACAAACTGGGCAAAAAGCATTAATAGGTGACAATCTCTCCTCCCATTTAAGTCATAAAGTTATTCATTCTTGTGAAAAACATAACATTAGATTCATATGCCTTCTGCCCAATTCAACCCATTTACTTCAACCTCTTGATGTTGCATTCTTTGTACCATTAAAAAAAGCCTGGAGAAGTATACTTCTGGGTTGGAAACTTACTTCTCGTGGTAAAAAATTTGCAACGTTACCAAAGGAAGATTTCTCTAAGTTGCTGAATGATTTAATGACATCCATTAATGAATGTTCGAGAAAAAATTTAATCAGTGGATTTAGAGCTTGTGGTTTGGTGCCATTTAATCCTAATGTTGTGTATATCGAATTACCAAGTGAAAACGTCTTAAGTCCTCGTAAAGCTTTAGACCAGAGCCTTTTAGACATATTAAATGAGAAAAAAAATGAAGGTGGTGATAAGAAAGATGTTACACAAAGTAAAAATAAGAATAAAAAAAATATATCCAAAAAAAGACTTAAAATTGAACCAGGAAAATCTATTTCTGTAGAATACAATAGTGAAACAGAAACAGCATCTGAAGGTGAATCAGTCTCTATTGAATTTATGATAGATTACTGAAGAGATGCCTAAATTTAAAAAAAAACAACAGAGTTTATGTTACAAATTGTTTGTTTATGTTACAAATTGTTTGTGTTACAAATTGACGCAATTTGTATTACAAGTTGTGTAATACAAGTTTTGTTACAAATTGAAATAAGTTGTGTTACAAAGAGTTTATGATACAAATTGTTTGCACTCTCTTATTTTTTGCTTTTTCTGACATAATAAAAAAATAATTAAAAAAAATAAATTATTTTAGCTAATATGTTTCTTTAATACTGTTTATATTTATTTTTATTGTCCCTTTTTTAATTTCTTGACATATTTTAGGTATCCCTTTTTGAAATAAAAGCTACTGTAAGTTTAAATTACATTAAATGTGCTTAATAACACTTAATTTACATCCGGTGTTAAAAAAACAATTTACTATGACAAAGTTACCCCATTGCCGGGTAACATTGACCACCTCACTATTTCCATAAAATCTTGGATTTGGTGAATATAATGAATACACCATTTTACTAATTAAATGACATTAGTAATGCGCAACTTTTAGCATCAAAATAATTTTGGGAAAATGTCCCTTTTTTTCAAAAAGTTATCTTCTTTATTAAAATTGGTACAAAGTTACCCCGGTTTACGGTACATGATTTTATAATTACTAATGATGCGTAAACACCTAATAATAATGAATATAATAATAAAGAACATAAGAATAAAATAATAACAACTCTAAATATCATAACGTTAACAATAATAATAACATTAATAATAACTATAATAATAAAAATGGTGTTAATAACAATAAAAATAATGGTATTAATAAAAATAATAATATTAATAAAAATAAAGTTAATAATAATAATAACAATGGTATATTTAAATATGTCTATACTTATCTACATAGGCACATACATAAATATACATACACATTCACACACATATTAACACACAACACACATACATACACATATACACACATTTGCACACATACATATACCCACACACGCATACATATACCCACACAGGCATACGCACATACACATTCAATCATTGTACAAGGACGTCAAAAAAGCTGTACATAAATGTAAAGATTCTATAAAAAAAAAAAAAAAAAAGATAAAATAAATAAAATATACAAAAGAGAGTGTTTTTAATAAGACTATTAACAGTGATATATTGCTTTTATTGATGTTATTATTCTAGTAGCTATCCAAATAGTGTTTTTTTAATTTATTGAGAAAATTACATCGAGAAATTGAGTTTTCAGTTTTAAAAGAATGAGGGAGATTGTTCCAAGCATTGGTGCACTGATGTTTAATTGATTCGCTGCCAAATTTTACTGTTCTAGTACGTTCTACAAAGATATTGTTGCATGAAGAGGATCTAAGGAAGTGAGAATGTTTGTTACATATTTAAAAGAAAAAGTTCTTGAAGGAAATTGGAAGTTTATCATGAAGATAATCCCATACAAATAAACAATTTAAATAAGTAATATTGTCGTTAAGTCGAAGAATTTTAGACAATTTATACAGTAGAGAAACATTGTCAAATAGGAAATTATGAAAGTGAATAATTTTAAGGGCTTTGTTTTGAAGTGAAACTAACTGGTTTAACGGACCTTTTTTTTTACCCCAAATCTGACACGCATACCTAAGGTGCGATCCAAATATGGCATGATAAATACTCATAAGTGTTTCAAAATTTACGAAATGTCTGATCTTGGCTAACATCAAACTCCAAGGTACTTCACAGTTTTTGACGAAGTTAATATTTTTCCATTAATGTTAAAAGTGCATTGTTCCTTGTTTTTTTGGGTTTTGGTTTTAAAGATAACTATTTTAGTTTTTGTAGCGTTTAGTGAAATTTTATTTGCTCTGAGCCAATTAATAACAGAAAATATGGCCTCATTAGTTTTTAACTGCATTTTTTCAAGCAAATCTTCAACAATTAATAGGTTAGTGTCATCGGCGAAATGGTATGTTAAAACATTATTAATGCAGGTGTTTAGTTCGATGATGTATACAAGGAAAAGCAGAGGCCCCAATATTGACCCTTGTGGGACTCCCAAAATTATAGTTTTGGTTATTGAGGATGTTTCCTTAACTGCAACGTATTGAAGTCTGTTATTTAAGTAGGATTTAAACCATTTAAGTGGAATTCCACGTACACCATAGTATTGTAATTTAGCAAGAAGAACATCGTGATTTACTGTGTCGAATGCTTTTTGCAGGTCAAGGAAAACACCACAAACAAACTTATTTTTATCAAGGGCGTTTCTTAAAGTTTCTGTAAAATCAATTAGCGCATGTGAGTAGAATGATTACGTCTAAATCCGTAATAAAAATATTGTAATTTATGAAAGCAATTAAAGGTATCAAAAAAGCTGTACAGTCTCTTGTACATAGTTTTTTCAAATATTTTTCCGATGTTGGATAACAAAGAAATAGGTCTGTATGTATGTATCTAGATGGTTCAAGCTTTGACCCATTTTTGTGAATTGGAATAATGTTAGCAATCTTAAAAACGTCAGGAAAAATTCCTTTTTTAAATGAGTTATTAACCATTTTAGAGATTGGTTCAGATATAATTTTTGAAGATAGTTTAAGAATTGAAGTGGGAAGACTATTAGGGCCAATACTTTTCCTATCATTTATCACGGAAATAATTGCTTCAATTTCTTCTTTTGTAACAGGTGAAAGGAAAAATGAGTTAAAATTTGGGATTTTAAGAAAATCGTTAAATTTATTAATTGAAGGTTCAATTTTTTCAGAAATATTCACTGATATATTTAAAAAATAATCATTAAATGAATTAGCAATAGTTTTATTATCGATAATTAAGTTGTTGTTGATCATAAGATTAATAGACTGTTTTTTTGTGAAACTGTTGTTAGTATTAATTTTCTCTAATTCCTTTCCATGTATTTTTCATATTGTGTAAATTGTTTTGAAAGAAATTTGAATAAAAGTTTTTTTTACTTATTTTTAATAAATTACTGATTTTATTTCTGTATGCTTTAAATAAATTAAATGTTCTTTCCTTTATTATAGTTGACGAATGATTGAGAAATTTTCTGTACAGTTTATCTTTTATTTTAATTGACTTCAAAATGCCTTGAGTTATCCACGGCTTACTTTTAGATTTAATTTGTCTTTTTGTAAGAGGTTTTAATGGCGCATGTATATTAAGAATATTTTCAAAATTTTGCATGAATAAATTAACAGATTGATAGGTTACCTGATATAATGTTGTTAGAGTGAAAATTAATGAAAATATTATCAATTAGAGTTTTTGAATTTACATTGACTCTCGTTGGCAATGAAATGTAAGGAAAAAAAGCATTTGAACACATATTATTAATGAAAAATGATATTTCAGGCGATTTTTCATAATTAAGAAGATTAATGTTGAAGTCACCCATAAGCATAACATTTTTATTTTCTTTTGTAAGTTTTTCCAATAAATTAAGAAGAAATTTTTTATTAAAATCATGAATTGACATGCAAGGGTGACGGTAGATACAACCAACGATTGTATTTTTTTCTTTAGGATCTATTGTTTCTATAAAAACTGATTCAAGTTCATGTGCTTTGTACAATAAAAGGTCATCTCTCTTATTATATATAGAAGTAGAACAAATGTAAAGTAGGGCACCGCCACAACTGGACTCAGTTGGTGTATGTTCTATCACATAATTTTCAATTTCTACATTACTTATGGGTGATACATGTTATTTCAGCCTTGTCTCAGACACAGCAATAACACAGGGAGGAAATTTAAAGGAACTAATTAAAGATTTTGACTCATCTATATGAAAAGAAAGTGAGGAAATATTTAAGTGTAATAAATTTAATGGGTTTAGGTTAAGATCTAAGGCATTAAAATCATCAACATTGTAGTACTTACAATCTAAGACACAATTGTTTACTTTGTTTAGACATTTAAACAAATAATTGAGATTAGGGGAATTAGTTAAAACATTTAAATTAAGTGTTTTAATTGAACTAGGTTGAGGATCACAAATAATACAGAACCAGGTCTGTGGATCAGAAATTAAATCAGAATACTGTTTGCTACAAATGTTATTGCATTTGATGTGTACCCAGCAATTACATTTGTCACACTGAATAGATTTGTGATTTTTAGCAACATTTTTGTGGCATACAATGCAAGGAAAACTTTCCATAATAGAGTTTATTGAATGAGTAAAGTGTTAAAGTTAATGTATTGTTATGTATAAGATTTAAACGTAACTATATAAAAGAATCAAATACTAAACTAATTATAATATATAAAGTATTTAAAATAAATTAATAAATATTAAGCTAAACAATTAAGATAATAAGACAAAGTCAATAAAATATAAATAAATAAATATTGCTATTATATTTACGTAATTTTGGTTAATCAATTTAAATATATGTTTTAATAAGAAAAAAACTAAAGTTAATGTTTTAATAATTTAATAAAGTTATATACTTAGCGATAATTTATTAATAATAAATATTAAAATACTTAGTATAACAACAAATAGGTAAATAACATATAACAACATTCAACTAACTAACATAGATTATATTTATATATATATACATATAACAACGATTAAATAATATAGTAGTTAATAATATAATAGTAGATTATCTTTCAATGAATAAACAATAATTTATAATATTGTTTAATTAGAAAGACAGAATGATAAAATACTAATATTTAAACTAAAATAATATAAATCAATATTAAATAATATTTATTATGATATTATCCTAAAAAATCTATACAGTAATAAATAAAACTATATAATAATAATAAAAAATATATATAATAATAAATATGTAGTATAAATATGTTAATTATAAAAATATATAGTAATAAATATTTAATAATAATAACAAAAAATAAAGTGAATACAATTAGCTATGAATAAATAAGATAATGAGAAAAATAAATAGTAATAAAATTAGTATGAATTAAAATATACAGACAAACAGATGATTACAATTTAAATCATAAAAAAAAAGGTCTAAAATTATAAAAACAACCGATCTAGCTGTTCTTTTATTTTTTCTTCTTTTATTTCTTCTTAACTTGCGAATTTTTTTTTTTTTCTTTCAAGTCTTTCTTATTTATTTACTTTATTATTTTGTTTACTCTTTCTTTTTCTTTTTTAAGTGTTCTTTTTTTTTTAAATTCGAGTTTTTTTTTTGTTTTTTTTTTAATTCTTTCTAGTTAACTTTTTCTAACACTTCTTTCTTTATTTCTTTATTTTTTACTCTCCTTTTTTTTTTGATTTTTTTGTATGTTCTTTAAATTAGTTTATTTATGTATATAAAATAAATAATTATTTACTTGTTATCATAATTTTATCTTTAATATTTTTTCTTTTCTTTTTCTCTTTTACCGTTAAAAAAACGCGACCGCCATTTGCGAAGACCTAACACCATATATATATATATATATATATATATATATATATATATATATATATATATATATATATATATATATATATATATATATATATATATATATATATATATATATATATATATATATATATATATTAATAAGAAAACATCAAACAATACGAATTCTCTTAATACAAATAATAATTTATTTTGAGAAATTTTCACTGGGTTATGGATACCAGCGTCATCAGCTCGTAAAATATTACAAAATTTTTTGAACGTTAAAAAACAGTTTTATAAAAAAAAATTTTAACTGACGTCAGCAGTTGAATGGCTTCTTTTTTCGTTACGCAAGAATGTAAAAAATGGAGTCAAAAATTTAGTTTTAACAAATTGCCCATTATCGAGATTTATTCCGCCATTCGATGGGAAACATTGGTGCCTCTGTATTTCGAGTGCTTCTCGTACTTTACGGTCGAATTTTTTTGTTTCAACTTTAAGAGTTTTAATTTTCTCCCAATTTATTTTTTCAGAGCAAAACTTGTTATGTGTTGCAATTGCTGACTGATGATGTTTGCCATCATTTAAACTTTTTTGGTGTTGTTGAATTCTTGTTTTAATTTGTAATTTTGTTTCTCCTACATATTTTTTCGAGCAATTGCATTCAACTAAATATGTACCAGGCTGGCTATTTAGGGACAATCTAGATTTGTTTTTACATGTTAATATTGTTCTTAAATTAGGATTTGATTTAAAAACTTCCCTATAGCCAACTTTTCTAAACAATTTCCTTAACTTTGGTGATAGTGAAGGTATCCACGTAATGATACTGTTGGGAAAGCATTGTTCTTGGATTGAATTCTATTGTTCTTTACGTAGCGTTTTTTCCTACTTTGATTTGCAATACTTTTTAGTTAGCTTTCGGTGTACCCATTTTCAATAAAAACTTGAATAAGAAAGTTTATCTCATTTTTTAAATGTGTAACACTGCATATGGAGTATGCCCTGTGAACATAACCTTTGAATATTGCGCATAAAATTTTGGTGTCGTGATTCGAGTGCGGTTTTATTTGAATATTTGTAATGGCTTCTTTTCTGTAGGCTTTAAACTCATACTTACCTTTGCTGTTATTTATTATTGTTATATCTAGGAAATTCAGAGTTTTGTTATGGTTTTCTGTCTCAATTGTGTATTGTATTGCAGGGTGTTGTTTATTTAAGATTATTTTGAATTTCTCTGCTTCTTGGATGTTTGAAAATCTAGCATGGCTATCATCGACGTATCTTAGATAGAACTTTAAGTCGAGAGGAGGATTTAATGTCTTTGCAATTTTGAAGGCATTTTCTTCGTGATGTTGCAGAAAAGATTCTGTCAATACAACCATGAATGAAAGACCAATAGGACCGGAATTCTCCAATTCATGGATCTCGTTGTTCCACAAAAAATAGCAACGATGTAAACAAAGCTCTATAAGTGTTTTTGTTTCTGATATAGTAAGCTTGGTAAAACATCTGTAGGAATCATCTTTATTTAATTGATCTATAAGAATTAAAGAAGCTTCTTTAAGTGGAATTGATGGATAAAGGTTTATTACATCGAATGAAATTTCTTTAAGAGCAATGTAGACGAAAACTTCGTTTTCGTCTACATTCCATGAGTTTGCTTTGTCAATAAAATCAAAAGAATTTTTCAAACGTGTTTTATTTTTATTTAAGATATTAAGTATTTTATTAAGTATTGCTTTAACTAAGTAGTAAGATATTCCATAATTAGGTGTGCCAATAGTTTATATAACTATTCTCATAGGGTAAGCTTTTTCAGGCTTATGAGCCTTAATTAGACCATACATACGAGGTGGGATTGGATCACTTGGATATATACTGTCATATTCTGTTTTTGAAAATCTTTGTTTTTTATTAAGTTGTGAGAGATAGGTTTTAATTTTTATAGCATAACTAGAAGTAGGATCTTCACTTAAAACCTTTGTTTGACCAATTTGATCGCGAATTCTTTCTAAAGCTTTTTCGTGTTCAATTCTCACAAACCCATTACCCTTATCAAACGGATATATATCGACAAGTTTGTTTTCCTTAATTTCCTTTAGAGTTTTTCTTTGCTCTCTTGTTAAGTTTTGACTAATTTTTTTACCCATTTTAAGTTCTTTTAAAACATTTTTTCTCAAATCCTGCGCATTTTCAATTTTGTTGTTATATTCTAGCTTTAAAGCAAACGACTGTTGTGGCGATAATATCCATATAAGGAATATACAAAACCTTTCTTTTTTGAAAAAGTGTACGTAGGAACCTCCCACTCTTATATATCTACTAAAACAAAAATTTGGTAAAAATTTGAGGTAATTTGAAGCATTTTTAGAGGTTGTACAAGTCATTCAAAGTTTCCGATTTTATCGCAAAAAACGACATTTTTTGAGTAAACTATTTCACATCAACAGCAAGTAATTTTTTATTATTCAACAGTTGTAACTGTACCAATGCACTTACTAAATAACAACAAAAGTAAGACTGACAGCTATATAAATTTTAGTTATGTTGTAGTTTATGTTTAATATAGTAGCCGATTCAGTCAATCTTCAGTGCCATTATAAAATTATTCAGCTTTGGAAAGTCCTAACAACAAAGTGCCTTTCTTGGAATCGGGAAATTTGTAATATGTACTGTTTTAGTAGTTCATTTTTTAATAGCAGTGAATTGTAATTCTAAATATATTTCAGCGGAATCATTAACTACGGTAAGACTGTTTTCATGTCACTGTTTTCTTTGCAAAATGCATTCAACTGCATGATATCAAAGAACTTTCTGGTGTTGGAGGTGATAAATGCACTCAATGAATGTGAAGCATCGACAAACCTAGAGTCAATTCTTGGTGGTGGATGGTCTGAACCAGTTTGTAAACAACAGCATGTTGCTGATCATTGTCTGTTTTTCGCTGATATCAATTTGGGAATTGAAGAAAACTAAACCAAAATTTGTTTCACTCAAATAAGTAGTATTTGTATGACAAAAAAGCTCAAAAATATTTTATGGATATTTTTTCAATTTTTTAGTTTGAAACACAGTATTTTATCAAAATTAAACGTTTAATTAAAAGAAAATTTTTTTAGAGAGTAATTTGCTATTAAGAAAAAGACTTATTCGCTTTAAATTATTCGGGTGTCAAATCTTTATTCTGAGATAATCATATTGACTGCCTCTTTTGAAAAAGAAAACATTTCTTTGTGCCGCTTCGGTCTAGAACTACTTATGTATGGGTCTAAACTCAATAGCAGTCTATTTTATAAGTCTGTATTGCAGTCGTATTTTATAAGTCTGTATTGCAGTCTATTTTATAAGTCTGTATTGCTGCCTCCTTAGATAACTGACCGATAGTGAGGATTGCATCAGCTATTACTTCTGCGCCATGCATCAAAACTTTATGCATGGTTAGAGACTTAGGATACCAACCATACAGATTGATATACATTTTAGCAGTTTCATGAGCAAAAGCGTCAATTTAACAACATTAATTTTATATCCGCTTGAAATGACTTCAAGAATAACCTGTAAACTTTTTATTAAATTCAAGTTAAAAGCAGTTATTTGTGAACATAACTACGGGTTTGAAAAAAATCTTCTTGACGTATAGCCGTCATTGGTATTTCCAAACCCTGCTTAAGGTATATCTACTTGAAGCCCTAATTTTTCTTTGAAGGATGTTTGAATTTTTTTCTTCACTTCTCTGACAATTTTTTTTTCCTCGTCTGATCGAGCTTGCCACTTTTGTAAAGGTATTTTAAAAGTTAAATGAAAAGCAATTCAAAGAAGTAGGTTCTTGCATGAGAATCGAGAGCTCAAGTGAGAGGGCTTCTGTATGAGAGGGCTTCTTGGCAACCTTGTTTCCTTAAAATTCATTATTTGGTTTTTTACGTGTTCTACCTCAACCATTGTTATGTCTTTCAATTCACTAATGAAGCGTATTCGAATGGGCCTGCAGAACCTTGGATAAGAGGTGACTGGCTTTTGTCATATAATTTTTTCCTGTTCACCATCAATTTTAACAATCATTCTCTGAGGTACTAAAGAACTTTGAAAAATATTTGCATCACTGACGATATTGTTTTGAATTTTTTGCTTAAATTTTGCTTGCAGTGATCCATCACAGCCTCATTTTGATAATAAAATCATATTTTCTGTTCTTCTTCTGAACACTTTTCTGCAACCTCTAAGACATACTTATATAAGCGTAATGTGGTGTGGTCAAGTAATGCTTGTAATTGAATTTCAGCTGAAGTTTCGGTTACTTGTATCAATTCCTTATCAGGGTAACAATCTTTTTCAGCTTGTTGAATTATTGAATAGCAGGGGTAAATATTTTTGTTTCTACTTTGAATTAGTTTCAACTTTTTTCTGATAAAATTGCTTTCTACAAACAGCTCCAGTGCCTCTTAAAGTGTTAATTTATTGACAGTTACTCTTTTTGAAGCAAAATTAAATTTTTTTGGTATTTCTTTGCTCTGGTAGGCGTGGCAGTACTTTCTATAAAAAATTTTGCTACATCAGTATTTCCTGAAGTTCGCTAACTCATTCTGGCTGCATATGTCAACTCATCAACAGATACCTGCTCGCGCAGATCCATAGTTTTTTGACGCTTACTGCAATCACTGAGCTCTATAAATGATTTTGATGGTTGTCCAGGTCTATGTCGAACGTTTATTGACCAATAAGGTAATTGGATGTTTGATTTGAGCCATTGTTTATTATTTTTTATAAAACTTTTGTGTTTGTAACTTGCAGCTATCCATCTTTTCTTGAAATTGCTCTTAAAGAATTTTAAAATTCTTTTTATGGCACTTTGATTTCTTGGATATTTGATAACTGCTAAAAGTTGTTCTTCCAACAACGAAAACTTTTCTTCAAATTTTTTACCTTAATAATCTGTCATTATTTCATATAACTCTCTTTGAGTGAACAACTTTTTTACTTCTAGAAAATCTACAAAAAATACAAAGCTGGGTAATGATTTTCTTAACGATCGACAAATAATACATATATTTTCGTAACGATCGACAAATAAAACATTTATATTTGTTTGAGATTTTACAGTTTAATAGTTTAATATATTATCTATTTAAGATTTGTTTACGTAGTTAAGATAAGTTTGTATAAAAAATCAGACATCAAGAATTTATTTTATAGCTGTTTTAAAACTTTTTACAAGTGTGCATTACGTAATGGTTTATACACTATTTTCAAAGCGTTAAAACAAAAGGTGGCGGACATTGGTGGATAATTTTAAAAAAGTATATGATTGTTAACAGCCCATATTTATTGCTCGTAAAAAATTTTTAACTCAAGAAGACCATACTTGTCAACAAAAGCATTATTGTCTTACAAATTTATGTCAAAATTAATACTCAAATAGGCCATCGCAAAAGCGCTCTATATTATGAACAATAACAACAGAAATTTAAAATAAATTCAAAAAACGCCATGTTTTGAATAAAAATGCATCAAAAAGAAAAAGCGAGGAGAAGTTTTTATAACGTAATCTAATGAAGCAATTACTTAGCAATTAGGTCTTTTGTGCTAACTTTTGACTTTTGAGCGATTTTGTTATACAAATATTCTGTTAAATATCTGTCTAATGGCTAGGTTTCTGTATTCAGACAATTGGCGTAGCAAACGATTATTATTGGTGGGCACTGTAACTGCATAAGGAGCCTGAAACCATGCTTCAATGTCAACACCACATGTAAAAAAAAAGAAACTGAAAAATTATCTTTTCTTCGCCAGCTTTCAGTTTGAATTGAGACCTCAACATCCACATTTTGAACATATCAATGATTCTAGCCATCCAGTGCGCCCGGTGAAAAGCTCCAGGTGCTGTGAAATGAACACCATGCCTTGAAGTTTCACCTAGAAAAATGATGATGAATTTCAATATTTGTCTTAGCAAAATGAATTATCCTATTTTTCAAATAGTTTTGAAATTAGCAGTTTCTACCGCATCTGCTGCTGTCTTGAAGTTACTCTTGTTGATCCAATTATCTTGGTATCTCTTAAACAACAGAACACCTGGACACGTAGATGTAGTTGTTTTCATTATAGAAAAAGCATTCTCAGCTACAATTTCCATAGTATAATGCCTACATGCATGATGTAAAAATTCCTGGTATATAATATTTGCTTACACCCCTACCCCAAATGTGAAAGCAAGTTTATGATTTTTTTTTTATTTTTTTTTTTAACTTTATATTTATTTATTAATTCAAAACTACATACAATAAATTATTTTATGAAATTTTTAATTTAAATTTTATTTATTATTTTTAAAATTTTTCTATAATTTTAAATTTATTACTGAATAACTTGTAAGGGTTCAAAAAAAAAAATACAAAGTTAAATTCTCTTGTATTAAAGGTGGTCACAAAAAGTTGCAGTTGCGCTTGGTACTTGCGCTTTTTTCTAACTAAACGCATCTCCTCAAAATTCTTCGTGTATTCACGTTGTTATAAGAAAGATTTAGTTAAGAAGCGAATAATTCTTGCATCTGGACTTCCAAACCTGTGCGAAAAGGTTGTTAACACTTTTTGTTATTATAACTGATTACTTTTATATTTTCGTTAAATTTTTTTGGAAATTTTTTCTTTTGAAAATTATTTTTGAAAATTTTTGATCTGGAAACACAGTCAATAAAGACTTAACAATAAAGGTCAATAAAGACTTAACATAAAAATCTTTATTAACAAGTCAATTATATTTTTTTTGTTATTCTAACTCGTTTATATTTGCTTTATTATGAGTTAGGTTACAATTTAATTAATCATTATACTTCATAATCATTAAACAGGTCTAAATTTAGCACACAAAAGAGGTAGGAAAATGCCCTCGTTTACAATTCCAACTAAATCACCTAAAAAAAAAAGTTATTATTTACGCGGCGATCTCTGGTTAGAAGTGAAAAATTAATTCCTAAAGTTTGAAATTTATTAACAGTTTGTTTCACAAATTACACACGTTCTAAGATTTTTACCAAAGTTTTTTATTTTTATATCCATTCGATTTTAATTTCAAGAGTTCAAATGATAAAATTGTTGACAAACTTTTTTTATTGTAGTAATAATTTTTTTGCTGTCGATAACATTTTTCTCGTCTTCACCGAAGTATAACACAGAACAGAAATAAGATTGAAAAACTGAAGTAGTTATTTTTTCTAGTAAGCAGAACAGAATAAAAACTGCAAAATGTCGGAAATCAACTTCCACTTATTACTGTTAAATATCAGAAAAAAGATTAACATGTTAAGTTTATTTTAAAAAAAGAAAAAACCTTAATAATAATCGAATAAAAAACGTCACTCGACAAAACATGCAGTAGTTAAAATAGTGGAGAAAGTTTTAAATGGACTTAAAAGCAATCAATATGTTTTGGTATTTTTATAAACCATTCAAAATTGAAAATGGGAACCTTAATACAAGGCGACTTATTAGACTAAATCTATTAAGTATCCTAGAGTTAACAAAATAGGATTGTACTCAAACTTACATTGACTGGTTATAATACAAATATGATAAGAAGTATTACAACACTGCAAGAGCCAAATCCGAGAGTGGGTTTGCTTGTCTTACAGAAAAGGTTTTTTAAAAATGATTTTTACAGCAAAACTTTTTAAATTCAATGTCATGAAAACGTTGCAATAATTACCATGAATTTTGTTGAGAATTAAAATGTAAGATTTTATTTTAACATTTTATCATCATCTTGCCTAAAAAAAGTAAGTTGTAAATAATTAATAATAATTGCAATTAGTTAGTGTATTAAAAAACACGTTTTGAAAAAAACGTTTAGGGTAAATGTTGGCATGTTTTGGCGAGTCGAACATATTTCTTATTCGCATTATTTTAAACCGAGCTTTATGAAAACTGTTTTTTTTCAGTTCCAAAACGAATTTTCCAACTGAGTGCAATATGGCGCTTTGCAACAATTCAAAAACGGCAGCTTCGAAAAAAAGACACACAAACCTACACGCACCAAATAGGCCTCACAAACTCTGCGCCGCCAAAACCATTGCTAGTGATGAAACTTGATGGTCAAAGAATTGCTTTTATAAATATTTAAAATTAAAAAGAAAATTTTTTACTATACTTGGTTCTTCATTAAGTTTAATAAAAAGTTTTTAAAAGTTTCATTCTGAAATAATAAATTACTAACCTCTAAGCCCCCGGTTTCATCCTGAAATAAAAGTGTAATAGTTCCATAATCGGTATGTTCACCGCAGCGTAATTGAGAAGGTTGAATAAGTGATTTGTCTACGCCTGGATAATAAAGACTTCTTAACATTGTGTGATTTTTTCCTTGAATTGACGTAAACTTGTGCGCTTTTTCAAGAAATTGGGGATCTTCAATACGAAGAGCCAGATTTAACAGTCGCAGAAGTCTCATCGTTAAAACGTGGCATTTTGAAAACATATCGGTCATCGTAACGTAAAACTTCTGTGGTAACTTTGACTTGATATCTTCCGTAATCCAAGGCAAGTAATCAAAAGCTTCCTTTAAATCAAACGGTTTGTTTCTGTCAAATGTTTCAAATTTAAAAGGAACATATCCGAAAGGATTTGACAAATTACTAGAATTAAATAAAACTCTGTTTTTTTCTTCTAAACTTTGATGAAAAAACTCCCGCGATGAATCAAACAAACTTTCAACAAATTCTGGCGAAAAACCAGTTCCTTTCAAGTACACAAAACCCCAATCTTGAAATGCGCTCAGAAGTTCTTCCGCAATTTTTTTAATAAATTTATCAGTTAAAAATTCTGAAGATGGAACTGTTTCATAACAAAAATGTTGATAGTAATAAGAAACATCAACAATAGGAAAACTTTCCATCTTTTTTCTAATAAATTATCAAATTTGTATATCCGATAAATAAACTATAAAAATCTCAACTTACAGTTTATGTTGTTATTAACAAACAAACAAAAACATAACAACTAAAAATATGATTACGTAAGCGTGTGACTTTACATAAGCGACTAAACAAAGTTTGTAAATTCCATGATGACGTAAATCTCTTAAGTGAATGCATTGTTTTGTTAGGTCAGAGGCAAGCAAATACTAGTGAGAATTGCGTCTTTAATTAACTGTTGTTTATTTTTAAACTTAATATATTTTAAAACTTATTTAATTTTACTTTATTTAAAAAAATTATTTTATTTTAAAACCTAATATCAAAAAATGATTGCAAAATATTCTTAGAATACTTTTTTTTTTTTTTTTTTTTGTTTTTTTTGTTCTTTATTACAATATTTAACACAATATTTACAAACTTATCGATAAGAAAAATTACATGCAAAGAAATCGTTAAAAATAAATAAAAATAAAGAATAAAGATAAAGAACGCGGATACTCAAAGAAGACCATACAGGTCTTGTCACCGAGAACCGCTGTTGAAGAACTTTGAACTTAGTAAATATAATTAAAATAAAAAAATACAAATTTTAAACTTTTCCGTTCGTAATACAAATTATTTACAAATATTACGAATTAAAATAAAAATTAAAGTAAACAAGTAAATAATAAATGACTACTGTACAAATAATGTCATTGCAACTTTTAACAAAATTCAAATAATGGTGTTTAAATATAGTTTCTCGCATAAACTTTAAATCAATATTGTATAAAAGTAAAATATTAATGAGTGATTATAAAACTGGGTACTATTAAAAGTATATAAAAATGTTTTCAATTGAGAAAATTACTTTCTTTAGTTTTCTTTTGAACATATAATAATTCCATTCATGAGAAAAATCAAAATTTTTTAAAATTATTTGGTTCCATAAAAAAGCTCCACGAAAAGAAAAGGAAAAAAATTTACCAAAGTTTGTTTGAAATTTTGGTTGTTTAATAAAATTATCATTTCTTAAAGAATATTTATTTTTTTCTTTTAAAGAATATAAATCAAAAAAGGAAGCTGGAGATGAGTTGGTTTTACATTTAAACATAAAACAAAGAACATTATAAACATTTACTTGATATATATTAAAAACAATCATGTTAAATAAGAGTGGCCTTGAGTGAGTAAAACTATTTTTGAAATTTATAAGACGTGCAATATGCTTCTGCTGACAATAAAGTGGCTTTAATTTACTTTTATGGGTACTACCCCATGCAATATTGGCATAATTAATATGACAGTGTATAAAAGAGTAATATAGTTGAGTTAATGAATGTTTGTTTAAAACACTTCTTGCTTTATATAAAACTCCAATGCTTTTTGCAATTTTGTTGCATAAATGTCCGATGTGATTCTTCCATGATAGATTTTCATCTACAATGATACCTAAAAAATTTGTGAAAATTACTCTTTTTATTTGAATATTATCAATATGAAGAAGAGGCATATTACTTGGAAGTAAATGTTTTTTAAATTGTGGATGAAAGAAAATCCATTTAGTTTTATCAATGTTGAGTGAAAGTTTATTTGACTTGAACCAGTCTGATATTTTTGTTAGTTCAATGTTCATATCATAAAAAAGTTTATTGATGTTATTATTAGATAGGAATAGGTTTGTATCATCAGCAAACATTATAGTTGTTAATTTTGAAACTTCATGGAGATCGTTAACATAAATCAGAAATAATAAGGGCCCTAATATAGATCCCTGTGGAACACCACAGGTTATATTTAGATAATCTTGTGAAGAAGATCCGTCGACATAGAAAAATTGTTTGCAATGTTTTAAATAGCTTTTTAGTAGTTTTAAAACATTACCGGTGATACCATAATGTTTAAGTTTTTTAAACAGTATTTCATGGTCAATTGTGTCGAAAGCCTGAGATAGGTCTATAAAGACGCCAAAAGTAAACTCTGACTTTTCGAATGAATCAGTTATACTACGAGTAAGATGAATTATTGCATGTTCAGTAGAGTTACTTCTTTTAAAACCGTATTGATTTTTGTAAAGTATATTATTAACAGCAAGATGATTAGATATTTGGTTGAACAGAATTCTTTCTAAAATTTTTGAAAAAACAGAGAGGATAGATATTGGTCGATAATTATTGACATTTGATGGTTCACCTCCTTTAAATATAGGCTTTATTTTGGCTATTTTCAGTTGATCGGGGAAAATTCCTTGATTTAAAGAACATTTAAAAACTTTAAAAAGAATACGTTTTATGGTATCGCGTGAATCTATGACTATATTACAATTTATATCATCAGGACCAACTGCTTTATTAGTTTTAAGCATTTTAAAAGCACTTTCAAATTCTGAAGAAGATACTTCAAATTTATCTAAACTAGAGATTAATGGAAACAAGTAATCATTTATCGGATTAATCATATTTGGAATATTTTTGACTAAATTAGGGCCAACAGACACAAAATATTTATTTAATTCTCTTGCTATTTGTTTGGGTTCATATAAAAATATGCCATCAACTTTTATAATGTTAGACACAGAGCATAATTTTAATTTACTATTTCCAGTAATTTGACTTATAATTTGCCATGTGCATTTTGAATTATGTTTATATTTTTCTAGTAAATTATAGTAATATCTTTTTTTAAATTTTTTTCTTTGACTTTCAAACATTTTAGTGTAATTTTTATAAATAACTTTATTTTCTGGTGTTGGTTTTTGTAAGTACTTTATATACAATTTTTGCTTTATTTTTGAGGATTTTCTAAGATCATTATTGACCCATGGTGACTTTAAACTTTTATTGGTTATAATAAATTCACGTTTTGGAAAATTTGCATCATATATTTCATAGAAAGTTTGAAAGAATCTATTGTATACTTCATTAGCTTCAAATGAACTGTTAATATGGTTCCAATTTATTAAAGATAATTGATCCTTAAACGATGCTAGATTTGCATCGGTGAAAAAACGTTTGATAATGACTTTATTATGTTTTTGTATTAATTTGTTGTCAACATTAATAGAGAAAAAAATAGGGAAGTGGTCAGAAACGTCACTTTTTATTATACCTTTTTTAAGAGTTTCATTAAAGATATCGGTTGTTATAATGTTATCAATTGAGGTAGCTGAAGTTGAGGTTACTCTAGTAGGTTTATTAATTAGTGGAATTGCTCCATAAGTCATCGTAAAATTTTTTAATGTTGTTATTAACGTGATATTCAAAACAATTTAAATTTACGTCACCAATTATATAATTTAGTTTTTTTTTCTTAAAACTATTTTTTTAAATATCATTACACAAATATGCATTAAAACTTTCAATATGGCCAGATGGTGGCGATAACAGCAGCTTATAAGTATGTTTTTAGAACTATTGGTTAAAAGTTCAATTGTTAAAATTTCTTTATTGTCATCAGAAATACTCATCCTAATAAAAAACCTCAAATTTTCCGTTATAAAAAAAAGTACACCACCTCCGCGTTTATTTGCTTTACGCGCTAGTGGGATCATATTAAAACCTCGAATATGGAGATTTAAATTAGATTTAGCGTCAATAAATTCACACCGTTTTTTGCTTAACGTTTCAGTTAAGCAAATTATACTAAATGTATTTGAAGTTTCCTCTATTAAATTACACAGATTTTCAAAGTTTTTTTTAAGTTGACTTCTAATGTTAAAATGAATAATATTTAAATGATCCCGAGAAAGAAATTCTTTTATTTCATTGTAATAGAAGTAGGAACAATTGTTTCGCAAAGCATTTTAAAATAGTTTAGATCCGGATCTGAATTAGTGTCAAGCACCAAGTCGTTATATTGAAAAAAGTTAAATAATAGCGATTCAAAATTGTTTTGATAATTAGAATCCATTTTTAAAATTTAAATAACTAGAAATAAAAGAATTAATTTAAAAATCGCGCATAATAAGTTTGTTGTAAATAACTTTAGCAAATTTATCTTTGGCTCTTAATTCCTTTGCTTCTTTAAACAACTTTTTCCTAATTTCCGTTGTTCTTTCGCTAAAATACTTATATCACCCGAGCACATAGATTTTTTTTCAGATATTGGAAGATGCATGTTTAAGAAAATAACTTATACTGTTCATGGCAGACCCAAGGCCATGGTTGTTATGGGTAATCTATCAAAGCGCATTGAACGCAAAAAGTGATATTTGGCAGGTTACTCCTTCCCAGGTCCTTGAATACACATGATTTATGTTACATAAAATCAAGGTATGCCTTAGTGTCTTTCAAAAACACCTGAGCAATCTTCGTGCAAGTATTGGCCTTAAGATATATAAAAGTTCAAAGTTAGGGTAAAATTTTAAACTTTGTGGTTTCGGACCATGATTTCTAGACAACCAAAAATGTAACCAAGTTGAATTCTTACTTTTACTTTAGAAATCTACCCAGATTAGCAAAAAAATTAGAAAAAAAGTGCCTGTCATATTCATGTTGCTACAATTGCACCTCAAAGTAGTAACTGCACTCCAAGCGCAAAATTTTCTTAAAATGGGCCAAATTTTGGGACCTAATATCTCCAAAATAAATAGGAATTTTCGAAAAAAATTTACCAGTGGCCTACTTAACATGCAAACAAATAAAAACAAGTAAGTTTATAATATACTTAACATGCAAACAAATAAAAACAAGTAAGTTTAACAAATAATCAATATTTACTTGCAATTAATAACTATTACTGTAACATTTACTTGAAGTTGTGTACCCAAGAGAAGGGAGGGGTATCCTCCCAATCTAATTATAAATATAACACTTAACACTTTGAAGTATTTATTTATTGAAAGTTGAAGGATAAGAGTCTTTTTATTTTTATTTTATTTGATTTTAACCAATTATTTTAGGTAAAAGTAAAACCATTTATCCTACATTTTCAAAAAGGTGAACATGTTATGAAAAAACGAGTAATCATAAATTAACGTATGCTAAAAAACTACTGTCATGTCTTCCACACGTAATCAGTAAATGACTATATATTTCCGCAAGTCATCATTTTTGGGTGTTGGTTTTTTCAAGTATTACAAATAAGTGTTTACATTTTTTGTTAAATTTTTGAGTATTTCTTGACATTTTTATTGAATCAGAGTAACTTTTCAGAGATTTTTCTGAGCCAAAGGATTGAACTAAAATTTTTATTCGCAAGGTTTAATAAACTTTAACAAATTTTTTAATTTCACTTTTAGTACTAAAAACAAAATTGTCTTGGTTCATTAATTACTCAAGTTCTATAGAAAGTGCTGAGTTCTAAATTTAGATCTTTGTCATAATTTCTGATTTTGATTTTTATCAAGAATCAATTAAAATTTCTAGCTTTTTGAAGTAGGGTTCCAATTTTAATGACATTGTTGCGATAATGTAAATTTTAAATCTCCGTTACACCATGCACTTTCCTTACGTCTAAACAATTTATATTGACGTCATCAATTGAACACTTTAGTTTTATTTTAATGTTTTTATTTTTTTCTTTCTTACTTACTTTTTTTGTTCTTCGAAATCGTTACGAAAAAACGCATTAAAGGTATCATTTTAGCCACATAGTGTGAAAAGAAGAGGCATAAGAGAATTCTCTTATGCCTCTTCTTTGTTTTCTATTTTATTCAACGACACTCAGAAAATGCTTTTAAATTGTTGTTATCTCACACTATGTGGCTAAAATGATACCTTTAATGCGTTTTAATACCTTTAATGCGTTTCTTTCTAGAAAGACCAACTTAAAAAAACTGTGTCCGGAATTTACACAGTAGAGAATTCCAAAGCATGTTTTTGCAAGGAAAAAAAAAACTGGAATTTTTCTTACCGGTTTTTATATCCATTTAAAACAAACATGACATCCATTTAAAACAACCATGACATTCATTTAAAACAATCGTGATTTTCAATTAAAACATTTAACGCATGCGCAATCTCAGCATTCTATATTATTCAAAAAAAAGGTGTTATTTTAATATATATTTTATTTATTTTATTTAATTTTTGAAAATTATTTAATTTTTTTTTTTATTTAAAATAAAATGTTTATTTTCCAGTTTTTCTGACCTAAGACACGCTTTTTTGAAGCGTGTCTTAGGTCAGATGACATACCTCGACAGTCATTGGAAAATAAACATTTTATTTTAAATAAAAACAAAATTTTAAATAGTTTTCAAAAATTGAATAAAAAAAAATAAAAATATATATTAAAATAAAACCTTTTTTTTTGAATAATATAGTTTTGAATGTTGAGATTGCGCATGCGTTAAATGTTTTAATTGAAAATCACGATTGTTTAAATTGATTGGCACGATGTTTTAAATGAATGTCATGGTTGTTTTAAATGGACGTCATGTTTGTTTTAAATGGATGTAAAAACCGGTAATGTCAAAAAAAAAATGTAAAAATTTCTCGCTTTTTTTTTTAAGGAAATAAAAACTAGAAGTTAAAGGAGTTATGAAGTAATGTTACTGTAAAGGAGTTATGAAGGAATGTTACTGTAAAGGAGTTATGAAGGAATGTTACTGTAAAGGAGTTATGAAGGAATGTTACTGTAAAGGAGTTATGAAGGAATGTTACTGTAAAGAAGTTATGAAGGAATATTACTGAAAAGGAGTTATGAAGGAATGTTACTGTAAAGGAGTTATGAAGGAATGTTACTGTAAAGAGATTCCACTTAGTTGAAAAACGAATCACGTGCAGTTGAGTTTTGGTTATGATGCCTTTTTGGGCTTTGTCTAAAACAAAAGGTAAAGAAAAGTTATTGCTTGACAAACCAACTATTGTATAGAATAGTATTGAAATAATTATAAAGCTAAATTTAGTTTTAATAAAAATTTACCAGTCACTGAAGGCGCCATCCTGCAACGTGAGAAAGATCACGTTGAAGTTTCGTCACTTGTTTTAAATTATCAAACAGTGATGACGTGTAATAAGCGCTATAAAAATGCAATAAAGTGCTGAAAAAGGGGAGGAAGTTAAGATAACATAAGATAACATATAACATAAGAGGAGAAAGTTAAGATAAAAAGTATTAACGCTGTTAAGCCTAATACAAATAATTTTTAGATTTATGTATAGAAAAGTTTGTTGAATATCTTTAAATTTGTATACCGCATACATTAACATGCGATTTCACAATAAAAGAATAAAAGAGTCAAAACAACACGTTAACAACAGTAAATAACATTGCAATACCTTCGTTTTCAAGGCAATAAATGTAATAAAGTCAGACTAAAAAGACTGTTTTTTTTAATAGATTTTCTTCTCTAAACTGACTCAATTGTATAACTATAGCCCAACAGTTACAGGGAGCGAAAGGTATACAATGGGCCCATTTTGACGCGTGAAAAAATAGCAATATTGTTAATAAGATAAGTTAAACCAAGGACGTATAAATAGATGAACGTTTAACGCATTGGTATAGACCAAAGGCGCCAATTACTAAAATTCTATGTGGGTTATAAATTTTACCGTCATTTTTTGAAATAATTCTACAAAAAAACCCGACATTTTTGCTTGCTAACTTCTTTTGGGAAACATTTTATTGCCGTAAAACACTAACTTATGGGAATTATAAATGCATTTTATTTGACTAAGCATGTCTCATGTGTTAGTAAATATTTTAATTGCTATGCAAGCTTTGTTTAATAATAACTTATTTAAAAAAAAATGTTTAAAAAAAATGCAATATGTGACATACAAACATGATTGTTATAAAGTAAAAGGAACTTTCTACGTGTTGTAGCTTATGTCATTGATCATTTATAGATTGAACTAGAGAGTGTTGGCA
Source organism: Hydra vulgaris (assembly GCF_038396675.1). Taxonomy (NCBI): domain Eukaryota; kingdom Metazoa; phylum Cnidaria; class Hydrozoa; order Anthoathecata; family Hydridae; genus Hydra; species Hydra vulgaris. Next base: position 24,661,993 of record NC_088927.1, read on the forward strand.
ATCTTCTTAAGTTTAGATTTTGCTTATATCTTAAAGATTTAAATTTCCATTTTGGACGGAAATCAAATCATTTTTTGTCTCACAACTTTGTTTTAATATTTTTCGGTGTTTGAATTTTTTTTTATAGCTTGAGTTCTAAAATAATCATATAATTTAAAAACTTTTTACCATTATATAGTTATGCAGGCGTTTAACAAGCGTAATAGTTGAGACAGTTGTAGTTTTGATATAAAAGTATTTCCTCGTGACGCAAATGTTTCCTAATGTTATTTATAACAGTCGACGGCGCGCATACTGAGTTAAGGCGCATTTCCACTCATCCGTTTTTCTACGAGAACGGGAAAGGAAACGGAGAAATGATCACGTGAGCATGCGAAGTTTTCCTTTGGACAAATAAAAACTTTTATTACGCATGCTAACGTGGTTATTTTTTTCTTTCCTTTCCCTTTCCCGTTTAAAACGTCCATCTATCAATACGTCCTTGGTTAAACTAAAACAGAAACGTACGTCACAAATCTTTTATGTTACGTTTACATTAAAGCAGAAATGTACGTCACAAACCTTTGTTTAAAATCGACGGTTTAAAATTAACAAAAATAATAACTGCGGTAAATTTAAAATACGACATTTGAATATTTACATCGTTGCCACTAGTTAACACAAAAACGCAGCTTTTTATGCCAATAAAAATGAATCAATACATTGTTAATTATGATGATGAAGATTATAATAGTAATAACGATTACGCAATATATATATATATATATATATATATATATATATATATATATATATATATGTATATATATATATATATGTATATATATATATATATATATATATATATATATATATATATATATATATATATATATATATATATATATATATATTACATCATTGTTATCACTATTATAATCTATTATATATATATATATATATATATATATATATATATATATATATATATATATATATATATATATATATGTTACATCATTGTTATCACTATTATAATCTAGAGCGAGGCATATCGGGACAGTTGGGCATAACAGGATAAAAAAACTGTCTGAAAAATAATAATTTTTCAGACATTTGTGGGGCATATCGGGACGACAAGTTATTTATATAATTGACTAATTACCACCATTTCGTAATGCGGTTTACAGTTTGATGATTTTGTTTTTAATCTAAAATTTTTCCTTATTTAGAAAAGCAATTTTAGTAATAAACTCAAAGAAGTTGTTATTTTTATAACTTAATTTCAATTATTATTAGTGTTTAATGTAAACAATTAGTATATAGTAAGAAATTATATAAAAAAGATCAATCATCCAAAATAAAATGAAATGCAGTTTTAGCTGTGAGTAAAAAGGAATTTAGAGCTACAAAAGCTGATGGAATATTTAAATTTGCTCTATTGCAAATTTAAATATTCTATATGTATCAGCAGCCTATCGCGTATTGCAAATAAGTCTAAAATGTTGCCAAATATTTTTTGCGCGATTTATGTAATCTATAATATTTTTTGTTGAATTTTAAATTTAGTAGTAATAACCAATTTAATAATATATAGGTTACGGCAGAGCGGAGGATTTCTATAATAAAACATAGCAAGTTTTTTTTTTTTTTTTTTTGTGGTGTGTGGGTGCATGGTCGTTTAGTTTATATGGTTATGTTACTTATTTAAAGAGTTTAATGTCTGAACATGTTTAAATGACAGACATTAAACTCTTAGACAGACATAACTAGCATTTGTTTTTAAGTGTCCCTATATGCCCCGTTCTACCCTATATTCTAATCATAGTTTGTTTTTGTACTTCTTTTTATGTTTTCTGATTACTTTTTTTTGGACTCTTGAGTATGAGGTGAAACTAATGCAATATATATATATATATATATATATATATATATATATATATATATATATATATATATATATATATATATATATATATATATATATATATATATATATATATATATATATATATATATAGAATCACTTCACACACACATATGATTGAAGCCGTTAAAATGTGGAGAGTGTGCTCACATTTTGATTACTTTAGGTATTTTTTTTCAATATCGGTAATATGCAATATACAATATCGGTAGCGACAACTTTTAAGTTGTCACTACCGATATTGACAACATTAAAAAATTAAGCAAAGTCATTAATGTTGCATTTTATAAAAATATAATTAAAGAGGAACAAAAAAAATACCTAAAGTAATGAAAATGTGAGCACACTATCTACCTTTTTTTGCAAATAAAAAATAAATAAAAATGCTAAGAGGCTTATTTCCAACATTCATAGGAAACTAATTTTTAACTATTTTCTCGGGTCCAACGGCTTCAATCATAGTTTGTCTTTTTTGCCATCTTTATTCAAGTCATCTTTTTCCAACGGCTTAAAGATTTTTTAAGTTATAATTTAAGAAAACATTACAAAGTAAAGGTATAATTAAAATTATGCCATTACTTGATGCTGTACAGTTTTCTTTAATTATAACTTTATAAATCTTTAAGCCTTGAGTGCGACGCACAGTGGAATATATGTATGACAAAACCGCTCAAAAATACTCTAAAAAATTTATTAAAATTAATTGTTTAATTAAAAAAAGTAATTAATATTTCAAAGAATAATTTATTATTCAGAAAAAAACTTATCAATTATTCGGCTGTCAAATCTTCATACTGAGATCATTATATCGAATGCCTCTTTTGAAAAAGGAAACGTCTTTTGCGCCATTTCGATCTAAAACTACTTATGTATGGGTCTTAACTCAATAGCAGTCTATTTAATGCGTCTGTAATGCAGTCGATACGAAAAAAATTTCGACTAAAATTTTGTCTGCACTGCCGAAAGTGTTTGTTTCGGGCTTTAGCTGCCTCCTCAGATAACTGCCCGATATGGAGGATTGCATAAGTTATTACTTTGGTGCCATGCATCAAAATTCTATGCATGGTTGGAGACATGAGATACCAACTATAGAGATGATTATACATTTTAGCAGTTTTATGAGCAAAAGTATCGAATTAAACAGCATCAAATTTATACCCACTTGACTTCAAGAGTAACGTTTTATCAAAATCAATTAACAAATAAAGTTAACACCAGCTATTTGTGAAGACAATTCTGGGTGTAAAAAAAATCTTTTTAACGTATTGCCATCATTGGTATTCCCTAACACTTTTTTAGCTGTTTTAAAACTTTTTACGAGTGTGTATTACGTAATGGTTTACTCGGTATGTTCGAAGCGTTGAAATAAAAAGTGACGGGCATTGGCATATAATTTTACAAAAGTATCTGATTGTGAACAATCTATAGTTATTGCTGGTAAAAGAGTTATAACTCGTCTAGACCATACTTGTTAACAAAAACATTATTATCTGATAAAGTTATCTTGTAATTTTGTGTAAAAATTAAAACTCAAAAAGGTCATCATAAAAACGCATTTTACTATGCACAATAACAACAAAGTTCAGACCTTCCTCTACCATAATTAGAAGTTTTTTCCTCCATAATTGAGCAATATGATAACAATAGCTGGCATAACAAATGTCACAAATAGTTTCAATTTTTTTTTTCTCATGAAAATTCAAACAACAACGCCACGTTCTGTATAAAAATATAACAAAAGGAAAAAGCGAGGAGAATTTTCTATGACCTAATCTAATGAAGCAATCATCTACATTGAAAATAATAAGCTTAATAAGACTTTTATGCTAATTTGATTTTTGATGACTTTTAAGCGGTTTTGTTAAACAAATACTCCTCTGTGCGACATATTGAAGCAGTATTCTGTAAAACATCTTTGCGACGGACAAAAACCGTTTTAAGACGTCTTTAAGATGCTAACTTTTATCTAAAATAAATACCTAAAAGCCGTCTAAAATAAGAATAAAAGACGTTTTGAATAAAACATCTTTAGGGCGTTTGATTAAGACATTTTAATCTGTTAAGATAAGACATCCTTTTGACGGACAATGTAGACCTTTTAAAGACATCTTTAGGACGTAAATAAACGTATATAAAGCGTTTAGATTTAGGTTGAGTAAACGTATATTAAACTTTTAGATCTTGTCTAATAGTTTCTTTAATTTAGTTAACGTAATTTCAATTCATTAAAGTTTTAAAACTAATATAAATTATATTTACGTTAAAACTTTTTAACTTTATATAAGTAATAATCCTATGTAGGTCCTTTATAGCTATATAGGTCTTGAAAGTTATAAATAAGATATAGTTATTTAAGTAATGAAATTTGTTAATAAGATATAGTTATATATATTTCGTAAGCTGATTTGTAATTGCTAAAAACTAAGGTAAAACAGTCAGCATTTAAAATGTACATTCATAAATCAAAATTGGAATTACACAGAACAACTTTATATATAGAGGATTTTCTGAATGGAAGTTTCCAAAATTTCCTGTGCCATCCATGTTTTTTTTTGACTGGGCCCTATATATATATGTTTGACTTTTGACTGGGCCCTCTCCGGGACCCCGCGGTTATGCGGGATCCCCTAGGACAATATGGGCCGTGGTTTCCATCCGGGGCCCATATGGATTTGCCCGCCGGGTTACCCGTATGGGTACCAAACAAATCCCACACTACCAACCCGTAAGGGGCCCACATATAAGAAACCCTCTGGGATCCCAGCGGTATTTGGCCGCACTTTCTATCTGGGCCCCACATGGGTTTCTCCGTTTGGGAAACATTGCAAATCTTGCAAAACTGCTTTAAAATTGTTGAAAATATAAAAGTGAAATTACATACTTTTAAATGCTTATTTATTTCAAATAAAAAGCACATTACAATTACATTTTTATTGAGCAACTTTCAAAACAATTCTGTAATCATGTATCGTCTGTCTTCACGGTTGTCTCTGAATTAAAAGCTTTTAAATTGTTGTTAAACTACTTCTTTAAGCAACTCTTTCTTAATACAATATCTCGTTTCAATGAGTGCTGTAAAAAAAAAAAAATTTTTAAACTATATTTTATAATATTATATTATTATATTTATACTTTAATATATTGTAAGATTTTAATTATTTTTGCCTAACACTCTTCAGATGAAAAATCTATTTTCTCACAATATTTTAATCTTAATAATTGGAGGAAATACCGTCATCAACCATTAATCTGGTAATCTCTAAAAATTCCCTACATGAGTTACCTAGTCATTCCAATAAACAAGACTGTATATCATTATTATTATAATTATATTTACTAACCTTTCATAATTATTATTTATTGAAACTGCAGATATATTCTGGGTGTTTCTAGTCATTTTTTTAATCATCAGCATGCATATAATGCATGCTGATGATTAAAAAAATCCAGCATTCATACATATATAAAATATACATATAAATATATATATATATTTTATATATGCATGAATGCTGGATCTACTTGACTCAATGCATGGGTTTTGCTTGTGTCTCTGTTTTTATGGCTAGGCTACTCATTCTATTATTTCCTTATAAGGGTACAGCTATAAAACTCAGTTTTATGATTCAGAGGCCGGCTGGCTTTAGGTTTCCCGAACTCTGTGAAAGCTCTCAGAGAGGCTGATTCCATCAACAGCTGAAAAATATCAAAGTATTAACAGTGCTGGGATGCTGGAATGCAAAAGACCAAATAGGAATTTTCAAAGAAACTCTTAAAGAAAAAATTCTGAAGTAAAAATCACCGGAAATAACTTTCTTATTTTTCTTTTTACCTTGTAAATTATATTGGGTGTTAAATAAAATTAAATAATAATAATAACTATTAGATGCAAAGTTTTGGGTGATTTTTAAACCATTGATTTGTTGAGTTAGGAAGGTAGATTGTCGGGATAAGAGTTTTTTAACTTCTATGAATTAAAAAAACGCACCTGACTCTCTCCTGACAGTTTATTATTTATATATCTTTCGTTTTCTATTCAGTTGTTGTAAGGAAGTGAATCTTGAAAACGTATTTACGTCTTATTTAATTATTTAGCCAATAAAAAAAACAATTTTTTAATAAGTTTTTTACTTTGTTTTAACTATGCCTATTTTAGGGTATTCCGCAAAAACCAAAGTTCAAAAATGGCGATCTCCCTGGCTGTTTTCTGTTGCTGGGTAGCGTAAAAACCCTAAAATTCAAACTTCAGCCCAAAATGTTTATCCTAAACCTTGTCCCAAGCCCCCCTAAAATATATTTATTTTCTGGTTTTTTCAAAGATTGTAATTTATTTTCATTCTATAACTTTTTGTAAGTAAACAAACAAGTAAACTCAGTTTAAAGTTTTATTTTACGCATATGTTCAGAAAAAAATCAAAGGCTATGATAACAAGTTTAATATGGGAATTAAAACATCATAAATATTACTGATTTTTTCATTTTTATTGGTATTTTTAAATACGATAGAATACATCAGAAGCACATCAAAATTTTAGTAGTTAGCTGACCTTTGTTTAGATGCTTATATGTATTAACTGTTTATTTGAATAAGCTATTATGATTTAATAGTGTTTAAAAATTGTTAGTGTATATATGTCATAAACTATTTTTTCAAAAATGGTTTATGACATGTAAAAACCAAACAAAACTCCCTTAGGATAATTATGTACATGTACACAATTATCAAAAATAAATTCAAAACTTTCTTGGAATAATTATGTGCATGTACATAGTTATCAAAAATACATACAAAAGTCCCTTGGGATAATTGTGTACATGTATACAATTATCCCAAAGGAGTTTTGTTAATTACGAAAAGTTGATTATTAAAATGTAAAATAGTACGTATAAAACAGATTTGTTAAAAGTAAATATAGTTATCGTCTTTACAATAAAGTCATTTTTTTGTTATTGTTAAAGATTGAGGTTGTGTTTATGATGCTATGAGATATTGCAGTGCGTTTTGTGAAAGTTATAAAGTTAGCTTTTGTCAATATGAGTCAATCAAGTTTGCATTCAAAATGCCAAATTTAGTTGTTCGGGAACTGTCTGGAACAACTACCTTTAAACCGAATATAACAAATTAAGCAACACTAAACAAAAAAAAGAAGACTTAAAGTTTTTAGATACTTCAAAGTATGGTAAAAAAGTCATTTCAGGCTCTGTTGCTAAGATTATACAAAAAAATTGCAAAGTTATAAAAAATGGAAACAATCAAATGAAAATTAAGCCGAAAAAAAAAAGATATAGAGCAATCAACACAAGTGATTTTAGAAGATTCCGAGGAAATGGATGATCTAGATTATACAGATGAAGAATTTCTTCCCTTAAAAAAGCCTAAGAAAAAACTGTTTGTAAGATCGCTAACTAATCCTTTAAAAGCTAAAGAGGTTTGCCAAATGGCTGACGGCTTGAATCTATCCCATAATCAAGCAACATGGATCACAGCTGCAATACTAAAAAGTAGTGGAGTTGATTTAGACACTGTGGCTATTTCAAAAACCTTGTGTCATTGATATAGTCAAGAAAATTGGACCATAATTGAAGATGAAATAAAATCATCGTTTGTGGCTCCTGAATTTTGTTTTTGTGAGATGGAAAAGTGGTGGAGGGCCCTCACAATAAACGGTCAGATAGACTAGCAATATTAATTTCAGGAACTCTAGGCTACGAGCAAGGTAAATTGTTTGGCGTTCCAGAAATAGTGGATAGCACCGAGTCTAATCAAGCCACAGCTACATTTTCTTTTGTACAGCAACGGGATTTAGCAGGTAATATAGTTGGATTGTCTTTTGACATAACTGCTTTAAACTCAGGGTGGCAGAATGGTGCATGCGTATAAATTGAAATTCTTTTAGAAAAGAAGTTGTTTTATTTTGCATGCAGACATCACAAAGACTGCAGAGCGCAGTCTGGAAAACGCTATTTGGACGTAATCCCAGCCCAAATGGTGAATACTTTAAGGAGTTCCAGGAAAAATGGAACTCTATCTTAGACAAGGATGACTTTAAATGCTTAGAAGTTAAAGTCAGAAATATGACGCAATAGCGTCATATTTCTGACTTTAACTTCAAAGAGTAGCTCAAGAATAAGAATTTCGAACTAAGTTATGGTTACAAGGAATGCACAGAACTTATGTTAATTTTACTCTGCAAAATTCCAGATAGAAGTTTACATTGGCGCCAGCCTGGGGCCTTTCATCATGTAAGATGGATGTCGTCGGTGATATACGCTGCTAAAACGTACCTCTTTAAAGATTCTATGGGCTACCTACCTCTTTAAAGATTCTATGGGCTGTATAATGAAGTAACTACAGCTAAGCTGTGAGATATATGTCTTTTTAATGCTCTTTTGTATATCAAGCACTGGTTAACATGCCCCCTTGGAGTTGACGCTCTTTTTAATGACTTGAAACTTTTAAATAAAATGCAGGAATTTAAAGTCATCAACAAAGAAATATTAGAAAGCACCTCAAGAATATTTAAAAATCATTTTTGGGATTTTCCCGAGGAGATTTTCAAAAACGTTGTCTGACAATGAAAAAAAGAATATTGTTTATAAACTCCAATTCTATTAATGTGGTTAGCGAAGTAGAGGTACACCAACTTTTCATGTAGTGACAAAAAATACAAAAATTCCATCATTGATTGGAAAAAACTCTTGGATTCTGTTTGAAACCCTTGGTGTGAACGCTGAGTGGATGAAAATTCCTGTGCAAACATGGGAGGAGAACAAAGACTATCTTAAAGCAATGAACTTTTTAAAAAATGTAAGAGTTGTTAGTGATGTTGCTGAGAAAGGTGAAAATTGGTACAAGACATTTCATTGTCCCTTACAAAGTATGAAAAAAGCAAAGTGTGTTACAAGTAGTTGATTACCACAGAAATTGTTTTACTGATATCAGAAAAGCAACTTTGAACAATCGTTAAACAAACTTTTACTGATGTAGTTACTTTTTCTTAATTAAATAAATTTGTAATAGCTTTGTGTATTCCTTCATATTCAAGTGTATAATAAAATAGAAAATGTGTTGTTGTTTATTTAATAAGATTAATTTTGATAGTCACTCAGTATAAGAAACACCAATAATATTATATATGAGAAATACCGATAATACTATATATGAGAAACACCAATAAACATGAAAAATTAGTAATAGTTATGATATTTTAATCCCCATAGTAAACTTGTTATCGTGTTTATGATTTTTTTTTCCTGCAAAATAAACGTTATGTAAAATAAAAGTTAAAACTGAATTTACTTGTTTGTTCACTTACAAAAAGTTATAGAATAAAAATAATTTAAAATCTTTGAAAAAACCAAAAAAATCAATTTTTGGGGAAACTTGGGACAAGAATTAGGGTTAACATTTTGGGCTGAAGTTTGAAATTTAGGGTTTTTACGCTACCCATCACCAGAAAACAGCCAGGGAGATTGACATTTTTGAACTTTGGTTTTTTCGGAACACCCTAACCTGTTTAAATCGCGTGACTGGAGCTGTTATGTGAGTCTTCTGACCAATGGCTATATTACTATATTATAATATAATAAACGTTTAGAATAACGGCTCTTATTATTCAATATTGTAAACGTTTGATCGACGTTTAATAAACGTATATATTAAAAGATTTTAAGTCTATAAATGTTTACGTTTAATTAAGGTTGATTAAAGGTTTACAATATTAACTAATGTAAGTCGGTATTCTAAACGTTAGATTGACGTTTAGTAAACGTATATAAAAAAGTTTAAAATATCCCAGAAAACACAGATTGGTTTAGAATTGGTCAATATTTTGTCGAAATTGATCGAAAAATGAATAAAAGGTTTAGCGACCTATTATTGACAAAAATTGACGCTTGATTTGAAATTTATATTTAAAACTTTTTTATATATATGTTTACTAAACGTCGATCTAACGTTTAGAATATCGACTTCCATTAGCCAATATTTTAAACCTTTAATCGACCTTAATTAAACGTAAACATTTCTAAACTTAAAATCTACGCTTTAAATTTTTCTATATATATATTTATTAAACGTCGATCAAACGTTTACAATATTGATTAATATAAGTCGTTATTCTAAACGTCTGATCGACGTTTAACAAAAGTTTATTATATTATAATATAGTAATACAACTATTCGTCAGAAGACTCTTGTAGCAGCTTAAGTCACGCGGTTTAAATAGGCATAATTAAAAAGAAATAAAAAACTTTTAGCAATTTTTTTTATGGCTAAATATTTAAATTGGCTAAATATTTAAATTTAAATAATTAAATTAAATATTTATATTGGCTAAATATTTAAATTAGACTTAAATGTGTTTTCAAGATTCACTTCCTTACAATAACTGTAAGCAAAACGACTGATGAATAAATAATAAACGAGTGCCAGGTGCGCCATTTTAATTCATGGAAATTAAAAAGCTCTTTTCACAACAATCTACCTTCCTAAATGCCAACAAATCAATGGACTTCCATGTTTTAGAAATTATTGATGGCAACATTGACACAGTTAAAAAGTATGAGTTGCTGGTCTCTCGTTAAGAAAGTCTCTCGTTAAGAAAGACATAACATGCGACATGGTTTTTTAATGCGACATAACGTCGCGACATGTGTTTACCAGCTCTGTTCCACCAATTTTCTTTAGCAAATGTATCTAAATTAAGCTAAAAAGCATCTAAAATAAAAAAATAAATATTTAGTTATTAAGTCTCTTGATAATTGCAAAGATGAATACCTACTGTTACACAATCAACTAGCGTTTACAAAATGAATTTAAACTGTTCATAAAACTTACCAAAAAAGTTCTTACAGCAGGACATTATCGTCACTTTCAACATCTTATTTTAAAATTAAGCGCTGCGACCGTGAAAACCATGCCGTTTTTAATGTCAACATTGTTTGAAGTAACAAAACATAATGGGTTTAAGAAAATGGCGAATAATAGAGTTTTGGTAGGTAATTTTGTTTTCTTCAAGTCAAAATTAGAGCGCTTTGGGTTGGTGAAAAAACAAAGTGGATACCAATTTTCTTCATTTTAAACAACGATCTTTCATAATCTGAAATAAAAAATCAAAAAAAAAGGAAGAGGGGGGGGGGGCGAAAGTGCACTAGCGTCTGAAAGTCCTGCTGTAAGAACTTTTTTGGTGAGTTTTATGAACAATTTAAATTCATTTTGTAAACGCTAGTTGATTGTATAACAGTAGGTATTCATCTTTGCAATAATCAAGAGGTTTAATAACTAAATATTTATTTTTTTATTTTAGATGCTTTTTAGCTTAATTTAGATACATTTGCTAAAAAAAATTGGTGGAACAGAGCTGGTAAAAACCATGACGCGACGTTATGTCGAATTAAAAAACCATGTCGCATGTTATGTCGCGACGTTACTAATTTTTTAATGTCAAAAATAAACATGGATGGTTCAGGAAATTTCGGAAACTTCCAATTAGAAAATTCTCCTTATTTAAAATTGTTCTGTGTAATTTCAATTTTCATTTATGAATTTACATTTTAAATGCTAACTATTTTACCCTAGTTTTTTGCGGTTACAAATCAGGTTACGAAATCTGACGATTAGGATACGAATGTAAAAGATGATGTTGTACAAACATGTGCAAGATGAACTAGCGGTAGACGGTATTCTAGGAAGATTTTTGATGATGCATAGATGAAAACAGTGATTCAAAATATATGTTTATGAGTTTATTAGTATTATTAGTAATCTTTAACTTAATCTTAATGAAAACTTTTATTTTCTACAAATGAGATTAAATTTTAAAAATATTTGATAGAAATTGTTACTACGAAATTTCCACTGCAAAAGCTTGATCATTAAACTTTTTTTAATTATGGAAACATAAAAAAGTATAGTGCACAAACATTTTTTCTTTAAATCCCCACTATATGAAAACATTTTATATAAGTTTATAACTTTATATATAGGTTTATAAAATAAAAGTATAGTATACGTAGTATAGCATAAAAGTATATAAACATATTATAATAGTTATAAAAAATATAAAAAAATAAGACCAGGTCTTTTATAACTATATCTTATTTATAAATTTCATTACTTTTATAATTACACCTTATTTATAAGTTTCAAGACCTATATAGCTATATATAGCTACATAGGATTATTACTAATATAAAGTTAAAAAGTTATAACGTAATTTCAATTTATATTGGTTTTAAAACTTAAATAAATTGAAATTACGTTAACTAAATCAAAGAAACTATTAGATCTAAAGATCTAAAAGTTTAATTTACGTTTACCTAGACTAAATCTAAACGCTTTATATACGTTAATTAGACTAGCTTTAAATGTGAGTTAGACGAAATCTTAACGCTTTATATTCGTATAATAATCCTATAATATATGTCTAAAATACGTTTGAATGTTTAGTAGACGTTTGTGTGTTTACTGGGATACATTTCAAATCAAGCGTCGATTTTTAGTCAATAATAGGTCGCTAAACCTTGTATCCATTTTTCGACCGATTTTGACTAAATATTGACCAATTCTGAACCAATCTGTTTTTACTGGATTTTACTTAAGACATTTTTTTTAACTTTGAAAAGACGCCTTTAAAACAGCTAAAAGTTGTCTTTTTGCTTGCTGGGTGTATTCAAAAATAAACAAAAACTTTTCTTAAAAGTTGTTTACATTTTATGAATCAAAAATTTTAGTTTAACCCTTTGGTTTCGACAAACCTCCGTGATACTTCCGATACACCTCCGTAACATCCCTAGTATGTTTTATAATGACTTATTTTAAAATTAAAGTGATTTTACAAATCAACAAACTAAAAAAACTTTAATGTCAGCTACTTTAACAGGTAGCATTATAACAACCGATAGTTTCAATGAACCTCTTATAAAAAGTATAACAAAAAATGTTTCTGACTATGATCCTTTTTTTTTCGCTCTATCAATATTGATACTAAACTATTACTTCATCTTAAACGCTTTTAATCAATACAGATTACGCATAATTTAAGAATCAATTATCCCTAATAAATCAAATGTATTACTCAATATTTCAAACTTTCTATGAAATAAATGATGCAAATTTACCGAAACGTAAATTTATTAAAACCAATAAAAAAAAAGTTTAAAGTCACCATGGTTCTCAAGAAATCCTCAAATAATAAACAAAAACTCTATATAAAATACTTGAAAAAACCAACACTCGAAAATGATTACGTCAGGGTTAGGGTTAGGGTGTAGAGTAGAAAACCATAGTCATTTACTGATTACGTGAGGAAACATGCAATCAATAAATGTAAGTTTATACGATTTATCATATTTAGAATCTTTAGTTTAGATAATTTTAATTAGTTTGAATTTTAAAACTAACAAAGCAGTTGGTAGTTTTCAGTTGATAATTTTCAGCAGGGAGTTTCGACACCCCTTCAAACAAGCATTTCAAAAAGCTAACAACAATATTAAACTTCTACAATTTCCAAAGTATAATAGTATATAATCAAAAGAGAGATCACGCGGATCTACTTACTAATATTTTATATAAACGTACACAAACCAAAATATAATAAAAATGTTAAGTAAAAAGTATAAAAATCAATTAAGTAAGTAAGAACAAACTTTTTGTAAATGTAAGAAAGGAAAAGTAAAGTTATTAACTATTATCATTAATAATAAAATAATAACGTCATCTAATAAAAAAATTTTTTAATTTACTTTTAAAAAGACAAAGAGTAAGTTCAAAATAAAAATTCGGCAAAACAGTTTTATTCCAAAGGTGTGGTGCCCCCGGTAGGTAATACAAAAAATTTTTATTCCAAAGGTGTGGTGCCCCCGGTAGGTAATACAAAATTAAAAATTGTTTGACAAAAAGGTTCATTTAAAAAATCAGTATTTCTCAAATTGTATTTGTTGATAGGTTTCAGAGTAAAAATATCTTTGAAGACAGATAGGGACAAGTCATTTTTTCATATGTATACAAAGCATAAAACATTATATATATTTAACTCGTTTATATCTAAATTTCTCATTTTAATAAAATAATGTTTCGAGAAAGAGAAGCAATTTGCAAAGCAGATTAAACGGGTTACATGTTTCTGACGGCGATAGATATGCTGCAACTTACTTTTTTCTGTACACCCCAGGTAATATTAGCATAATTTAAATAACTGTGTAAAATTTTCGTATTGAAGTAGAGTTGTGCTTTATATAAAACTCCAATGTTTTTTAAAACTTTAGTGCTAAAAATATACTTAAACTCAACTAAACTATTCTACTTTTTGGCTTACTAGTTGTTTATATTTTTTAAATACAAGTTTTATCCTTTTTAAATAGTACAAGTGTGTTGATTTTGAGACATGCTTTCAAAATTCTGAAAAAAAAGACAAATATTTTAGTATTTAAAAGCACTTTATTTTACTTTCTCCCCTGACGAAAATAATTCATTTATCCAAAAAAAATTTACAAATATTGTTAAGACTTTATTCTAAACCCTTGAATTGAACTAATATTTTTGATTTTGCATCATGTAGGAGGGAAGGAGGTGGTAGAGGTTGGGACGATACCCCTCCCTTCGCTTGGACAAACAACTTCAAGTAAATGTTACTATACAAATAATATTTACTTGCAAGTAAATATTAGTTATATGTTATCTACTTAGGTATATATTGCAATTAAATATTAGTTATATGTTAAACTTACTTGTTTTTATTTGTTTGCATGATAAGTATTCTGATAATATTATACAATTATTTTTTTATTAGGTTTTAAAATAAATTAAAATAATTTTTTTATTATATTAAGTTGAAAAATAAACAACAATTAATTAAAGACGCATTTCTCTCTAGTATTTGCTTGCCTCAAACATACAAAATAATGCAAACACTAAAGAGATTTGCATCATCATGGAATTTAACAACTCGTTCATAAATTACGCAAAACTAAATTATTTTTAAAAAAAGGAGCAGGAGATCTCAAGCTCTTTTACGCAGCGATTTTCATTAAACTTAATAGCTAATTTGATTTTTTATTTAACTTGAGGCTCAGTGAGGGAAAATTTGTGATCATTTTTGTTTTGTTTATTAATGAAATTTAGCGTTGCGTAATATAAAGACGATCCCAAAACTGCTTTTTTAAGTTCGCACCCTTACATAATTATATTTTTATTTATTTAACATTATTGTTGTTTGTAAATAACAACTTAAACAGCAAGTACAGATTTTTATCGTTTGTTAATCGGATACATAAATTTGATAATATATTAGAAAAAAGATGGAAAGTTTTCCTATTGTTGATGTTTCTTATTATAATCAACATTTTTGCTATGAAATATTTATCCATCTTTAGAACTTTTAACTGATAAATTTATTAAAAAAATTGCGGAAGAACTTCTGAGCGCATTTTAAGATTGGGGTTTTGTGTACTTGAAAGGAACTGGTTTTTCGCCAGAATTCGTTGAAAGTTTGTTTGATTCATCACGGGATTTTTTTCATCAAAATTTAGAGGAAAAAAATTAAGATTTATATGATTCTAGTAATTTTATTATGTTCTATGTTCCTTTTAAATTTCAAACATTCGACAAAAACAAACCATTTGATTTAAAAGAAACTTTTGATTATTTGGATTACGGAAGATATCATGTCAAAGTTACCACAGAAGATTTTAGTTATGATGACAGATATGTATTCAAAATGCCATGCTTTAATGATGAGACTTCTGCGACTTTTAAATTTGGCTCTTCGTATTGAAGAACCTCATTTTCTTGACAAACCAAGTTTACGTCAATTCAAGGAAAAAATCACACAATGTTAAGAAGTCTTTACTATCCAGGAGTAGACAAATCACTTATTCAACCTTCTCAATCACGTTGCGGTGAACATACTGATTATGGAACTATTATGCTTAAATTTCAGGATGAAACCGAGGGTTTAGAGGTTAGTAATTTATTATTTTAGAATAAAACTTTTAATTCAACTTAATGAAGAATTAAGTTTAAAAAAATTTTTTTCTTCTGATTTTAAAATTTTAAAACAGCAACTCTTTGACGCTCAATTTTTAGCAAAGGTTTGACGACACAAAGTTTGTGACACCTATTTGTTGTATGTAAATTTCTGCATCTGTTTTTCAAAACTGCTGTTTCTAAATCATTATAAAGCGTCATATTGCCCTCAGTTGCAAAATTCGTTTTGAAACTGAAAAAACCAGTTTTCATAAAACTCGGTTTAAAAAAATGCAGTTAATAAATATATTCGACTGGCCAAAATATCCCTACATTTGCCCTAAACGTTTTTCTTCTGATTGATTTACATTAACACTGTGATACACTAACTAATTGTAATTTATTAATTATTTACAGCTTACTTTTTCTAGGCAAGATGCTGGTAAAATGTTAAAATAAAATCTTACATTTTAATTTTCAACAAAATTTGTGGCAAATTATAGCAACGTTTTCATGACATTAAGTTAAAAAAGTTTTTTCGTAAAATCAATATAATAAAATCTTTTCTATAAGACAGCCAAACCTACTTTTGGTTTTGGCTCTTACAGTGTTGGATTGATTGTCATACTTCCCCAGTAAGAACGCGTCGTCCGGATGACGCATGCCTACTGGGTCTTTGCTAAGACCATACCTTATAGCTTTTGTCTAATTTGTCGCCTTGTGTTATCCCCAATTTTCAATTTTGAGTGGTTTATATAATCCAAAAAAATATTAATTGCTTTTAGGTCCGTTCTGCACTGCATGTTTTGACGAGTGATTTTTTTATTTTATTTGTATTGATTATTATTATTATGCTTTATGTTTGATACAACGTCCGAACATATTTGCTAATTTGCAGAACATATTTGCTAATATCTAGCTTAAGTTATATAACTCAACTCCTCAGCTTTAGATAAAGTTTAAATCTTTGTTATGATTATATTTCTGAGTATTTATTTATATATTTAATTTAAACACACATATTTGTTCTATTTTTTTTGAAAAATGACTTTTTTCAATCTTGTTTCTGTTCTGTGTTATGCTTCGATGTAGGCGAGAATAATGTTAACTACAGTAAAAAAAAATTATAACTACAGTAAAAAAAAAATTATAACAACAGTAAAAAAAAAATTATAACAACAGTAAAAAAAAAATTATAACTACAGTAAAAAAAAAATTATAACTACAATAAAAAAAGTTTGCCAACAATTTGAACACCTAAATTAAAAATCATTTAACTATGGGGTCGTCCATAAATTACGTCACTCAATTTTTAACCGTTTTCAACCTCCCCCCTCCCCTCTCATCAAAAAATCGTAACGCTTTAGTTACAAGTCCCGTATGAGTCGCCTCACAAACCTATACCCTCTTCCTCCTTTGAGCATGACGTAGTTTATGATCGACCTCTATTTGAACATTGAACAGATATAAATAGAAAAACTTTGGTAATACTTAAAACGCGTGTAATTTGTGGAACAAATTGTAAATAAATTTCAAAATTTGGGAATTAATGTTTCACTTCCAACCATAATTTACCGTGTAAATAAAATTTTTGTATTAATTTATTTTCCTTGTTTTTATCATTAGCAAGCCGTGCTTTGACATGTGAGTTAGTTGGAATTATAGACGAAGGCTTTTTTCAACCTTTTTATCCTTTTAAAACTTCCGAAAAATTTAAATTTATAGAAAAATTTTTAAATAAATAAAATCAATTAAAAATTTTCTTTCAATAATTTATTGTAGAAAATTTGAATTAATCAATAATATGAAATTTATTTGAAATAATTAAAAAAAAATCATAAACTTGCTTTCACATTTTGGGTTGGGAATATACGCAAAAATTTCAGGTTTGTTTTGACTTAACCATCACAAACTTTTGTAAAGTATCTTAAATTAACATATGCATAAATGTTTGTAATTTGCTCAATGTCTGAAATTTAGCTTTCAAACACCATAAAATGGTACTATGGATATATATATATATATATATATATATATATATATATATATATATATATATATATATATATATATATATATAGATAGATAGATAGATAGATAGATAGATAGATAGATAGATAGATAGATAGATAGATAGATAGATAGATAGATAAGGGTGGTCCATAGGTATATGGTAACAAATGAAAATTATATTGCTTTAAGTTGGGTGCCAAATGAGTCCAATATATGAAATATTAAATCTGGTAAAGTTTTCTATTATTAGGTGAATATTTAAAGATTGCACAGAGTCTCTGAAGTTCCACTAAGCATGTTATTTTGTCTTCGGTCAGTCTGCAAATTCGCGTTATTAGTTTACTTTAAAGTTACATAATGACAGTTATGTAAATATTCCCCTTATTGTTTGATATAGGAGTAATATAAGAAGTCCATTAAATTTATGATTTGTGAAGAACTGCATTGCTGCATAGGTTAACAGGCTCATTCAATGCAAAAAAGTATAAATTCAATAATTTGTAACGGCTTAATTCAAATTCAACTGCTGTTACTGCATTACTACATGCATATTGCAGGTCACTATAGTTGTTTTGTTTAATACATCTATTGCATCAAGTTTGATTTTTTACTTAGTATGTATGCTATTGCATCTATAATTATATATTCAAGGTCAAAATTCAATATTCTATGATGATATCAGCAGTAGCAACAATATAAAACGTGTAGATGTGTATATAATAATTATTTGAATCATATAATACAATTTACAAGTGTAGTTGATTCTGAATTACAAACTTACACATTTAGTAACACTATTTATTATTGTATAATAATGTTTATTTCTGAAGCTTAAAGGTTATTTGAAGCTTAAAGATATTCTGAAGCTTAAAAATATCTATGATAAAAATTTGTTACTATTATACATAATGTGACAAAATAGTCCAGCTTTACGGGTTTGGAGAAATTTTAATTGAGAAGTGTGCTCTTTTGCTAAATTATCAATGCTGTATAATTTTTTTGTTTTGTTTCAGTGGTCACTGGTTTGCAATAGCCACCATCACAACTACAAATGATGAAGCCATGAAGACAAGACATCAGTCTCTAGTGTGGTTGATTGGAGAACCAACCTCTAACCTTGACCAAACTAAAAAGTTGTCTTTATTTCAAAAGACTTTGTCAGTCTTCTTTTATCAACATAAAAAGCTAAACATAGCGTTGAAAGAATTTGCCGAGATAACAGTGCAACAGGTTCTTGAAGTTTGGGAAAAAGCTGTTATCCAAACTGCCCTAACAGATATAGTTAAACGAGTTTCGAAAATCCACATCAAACGGCAAGGACTGAAGAAAACATACAAACTTCGAGCTGTTACTGAAATAATAAATGAGTAGGCGTTTTGTGAACGTTTGGGCCGGATTGTTGATATCACTTACCAGAATGCACAAGAACTGATCAAGCTCCCCGAGGATTAGGCAATTGGCTTGGATAATTTATTTTGCAGAGACAAATATTGAAATCCATAAACCTCGAGATAATTACAGGGAACTCTTGGAACTAGCAATTATCTTTTTGGGTGGAACTTCAAGGCTTAGTGTTTATTTCACAGCATCTAGAGCTTGCAAATGGTTTCAGTCATCCAGCATGCACCGGGCACGCTGGACGACTGGAACCATTTTTTCATTTAAAGTGTGGATTTTCAGGTCTTAATTCAAATTCAAAGCTGGTGAAGAAAAGGGAGTTTTTCAGTTTCTCTTTTTTATATGTCACGTTTACATTGAAGCATGGTTCATGACTCCTTGTGCAGTTACAGCGCCCGCTAATGGTCTTTGTTTGCTATGCCAATTGTCTGAATACAGAAATCAAGCCATAAGACATGCTACAGTTATACATTCAATCGCCATCTGCGGTATTTGAGTAAAATAGCTATTGTTTTAGCCTTCTTTGATCAACAAATTCAATTCAGCGAAAAATAGGCAATGATCAGCAACATGCAACATGTACAAGTTGGCTCAGACCATCCACCACCAAGACTTGACTCTAGATTTATCGATGCTTCACAACCACTGAGTGCATTTGTAGCCTTCAACATCGAAGATTTTTTGAAATCCTGCAGATGAGTATTGCGTTTTTGAAATTGTCACCAACCGTAGTTATATATATATATATATATATATATATATATATATATATATATATATATATATATATATATATATATATATATATATATATATATATATATATATATATATATATATATATATTATATATATATATATATATATATATATATATATATATATATATATATATATATATATATATATATATATATATATATATATATGAAGACCTCAGTGGAAAAACCGGCGTTGTCACATTTAAAAAGTATTGAGAAAGTATTTGTTGATCATTAATAAATGTCTTTATTTAAAGCAAAGAAAAAAAATTTTTTGTATAAAAATTACAAAATGTTTTGTTTTTGAATAAATTTTAAATAAAATAATTATAATATAAATTTTTTTAAATTCCTTAGTTTCATTTGCTTTAAATAAAGACTTTTATTAAAGATCAATAAATACTTTCTCAATACTTTTTAAATGTGACAACGCCGGTTTTTCCACTGAGGTCTTCATATATATATTTATTATTAATATAACTTTATTACGCTAGTTATACTAATTCATGAATATAAATTAATGAATTAGTATAACTAGCGTAACTTTATATGCATATGTAGATATGCATTTAATTTATGCAAATTTATATGCATTAATTAGCGGCTCTCACCAAATTAAAACGCTATTAAATTTTTTGCGATTTTGTAATACTATCTTTAAGCATGAATTAATCTGTTGCGCGAAATTTGGATGCTAAAATAATGATATTAATGCTAAAATGTCAATTAAAAATCTGTTACAATTTTTTTTTTTTGAAAAAAATTGCATAGAAACATTTAGTTTTGACTCTATAAAGTCAATGGTATCTTTTAAATATATTTAGATTCAATTTTTGTTTAATATGAGCATACTTAAATTATCCTGTGTTTTTCAGTTGTTTAAATTCAAAAAATTTGTAATTTTTTATTTAATGGTTTGAGTTATTAAAAATGAAAAAATAACAAACTAGTAATTTTTTTGTTGCGTAAAACAAAGTGGAATTGTTTCAATAAAAAGTGGCCTAAAATTTGATCTTTTAATGATAAGTTTTGTTAATAACGAATCATTGTATTGTACAAATTAGTTTTTAATGTCAGGTTGTATTGTTATTATTTTGAGCTAAATTAAAGTGCTCGTATTAAAGTAATCGTGCTCGTATTAAGTAATCTGAATGATATGAGCACTTTTGCTACTTTTTTTAAACATATATATATATACATATATATATATATATATATATATATATATATATATATATATATATATATATATATATATATATATATATATGTATGTATATATATATATATATATGTATATACATGTATATATACATATAAATATGTGTATATATATATTTATATATATATATATATATATATATATATATATATATATATATATATATACATATATATATATTTATATATATATATATATACATATATATATACATATATATATATATACATATATATATATATATATATATATATATATATATATATATATATATATATATATATATATATATATATATATATATATATATATTCTATATATATAGTCCATTGCATTCTTTTGCCTACCAGACGACGAAGTTTTAATATTCTGTCTTGATGGGTCAGGCACTTATCCACCTGTAAATTCTTTTATTTTTCTTAAACAGAGATTACTTAGCTCGTATACTAAATAGAATGTTTGTAGTTACGTTTTGCATTAACTTATGTAAAATAAAAAAATCTTGTTTAAAAAATTTGTTTTCTGTTATGGGTGCGATAAATATATTAATAGTTTTGGTATTGGTTTTACTATTTGCTATGTATTTGAGTCTCAGTGGCGTAACTTCATAGATTTAGAGCAAACGGCTCCGAGTGCGTTATATAAGTGAATCTTTGCACTTGAATTAAATTTTTTAATAACAGTTTGAAAATGTTTGGGTTCATCCAATCGTGTTTCTCATTTTTACAATAAAAAGAGCTGAAATTTTAAAGCCATTCTAGTATTCAGTAAACTTAGTACCATAACTGCTCAACTACGTCAAGTTAAGGAAACTACTGTAACTCAGTAGTTTCAATGAATGTTTAAACTTAAACATGTTGTCTTGTTTTCGTATTTTTGAGATTACACAATAACTTCAAAAAAAATAACTCAAATTAGGTAAAGGTTATTATAAAAAGTTTTCCAAAATTTAAGTTCCTTGATGATGAAACGATAACACTACTTTGCAAAAAAAAAAAATACGAGTATTTTATAAATGTTTTATAAGTCTATCTACTTTGCAAAAAAAAAATACAAGTATTTTTTAAATGTTTTATAAATCTCTCTCTCTCTCTCTCTCTCTCTCTCTCTCTCTCTCTCTCTCTCTCTCTCCCTCTCTCTCTGTATATAAATATATATATATATATATATATATATATATATATATATATATATATATATATATATATATACATATATATATATATATATATATATATATATATATATATATATATATATATATATATATATATATATATATATATATATATATATATATATATATATATATATATATATATATATATATATATATATAGTTTTGAACAAATCTAATAACGTTATTTTATAATACAAACAGTATTTACTTGCTTTTAGCTTTTTTTTTTTTTACAACACAATACATTACATTTCCAACTACTACAAATATTTTTTGTTTTTTTTATTGTGTTGTTATTGAAGTCAAACTCATTAAAATATGGGTTATCCTTGCAAGACTGAGTGATTTTTGGTCTCTAAAATAAATTTCAGATAAGCTAATCCATAATATAGTAAAACTGCAAAAATACTCTATTCCATAATGAAGTTTAATTCAGCAAAAACTTATTACCAAGGCAGCAAGTTTAACACTTCTTAAAAAATATGGTAAATATCTTATTTATATGTTTTACGTTAGATAAATAACATTTGAATAAGACAGTAACAAGTTGTTTTATTTTAATGTGGTGGATCCTATATATATATGATAAATGAATCCTTTAAAATGCATTATAAACAACTTGCGATTTGCAAAAACTCTATCGCAATTTACAAGCAATAAATTTTAGGGAGTTAAGTTTGCAAATTTCTAAAAAAAAAATATTTTTCCTGCACAGGGTGTTAGCCAGGAATATAATTTTTACCGCGTTTTTGCGATACCCTGAAGCAGTGGCACCAGTTGTGATAAAGTCAGCTAGATAAGTTACGTATATGATCATACAATGCAGCAGACTTTGAAACTAGAAAATTATAATGGATATCTTATTTTAGTTAAAGATAACCTTAAATTTTATGTTGTTTCTCTCTAAATTACTTTCTAAAAGATGAGATATTATTTTTCTGCATTTAAGATAACAGTTATTAAATCATTGCCAAAATTTATAGTCAAGATAAAAAAACTATCAACATCATATAAAATCTGCATGTAAAGCAGTTAACTATTTATACTGCATGTTAAGCAGTTAACTATTTAAAGAGATTAGCAAACCCTGTAATGAAATACATGAATGTGTTAAATATATCAAAACTTAATTCGCTTCAAATATTAATATTTATGTATAAATATAAGAATAACTTGCTGCCAAAAGTATTTTCTGATATTTTTACATCGGTGTTTTTACAAAAATACAATCTTCGGTCAAATACCATCCATAACTATCATTTTAGCGGAGTAAAATCGCAAATGTAAAACTTCTCAATTATTAGCCAAGCCTCGTCATTATGGAATCAAATAAAAAATAACAATATAAAAAAATTTGAAAAGCATTTTCTCTTTTAAACGACAAATGAAATTGTATCTTCCAAATTTCTGACAAATATGTAAGTATGTTTGTATATGTGTGTGTGTTTATGTGTATATGTATATATGAGTATGTACTCATATATGAGTTTTTATTCTTCACGTAGTATTTTTCAGAAAAAATACTTTGTTCCAAATTTACTAAAGCCATGTGGGCTTTAAATGTTATTGTAAAGGGGCTCTATGAACAGGTTGTGGGGGCACCAGTCATCTTTATCTTCTTTGAGCCCTTGTCTGTTTTAAATATATATTTTGTGTAACGTAAAAGTTTTATTATATGAGCAGCGAAATATAATATTAAAAAAATATATATATATATATAAATATCTTAAAATAGAATTCTGTGACTATCTTTTTTTTTTTGATACAATGAGCTTTCTTTTTTTAAATTAAATCCTGTTTGATTATGAACTTTAGTGGTGCAATATTTGATAGCAGCCTTTTCCGCATCATCTTTTTTTCCATCAAGTATAATTACTCTATATGCTACTATATATACATTCCAATACAGCATAATAAAAACAAAAAATTATATTTAAGCTTTTGAGTTTTAGTTTTAAAAGAATTTTTCAAGTATTTATACCAATTAATTAAAATCTTAAATTTTTTTCGAAATAATTTTGTAAGTACTTAATAAGCTTTTACTTAATAATGATACTAATGTAATTTAGGTAATAATTTAGGTATAATTTTCTACCTTAGAAGCTAGAAAATTATGCCTTATTAAGAGTTTTATCACATATCCTATCCTAAGGTAGAAAATCCTGCCTTTTTTATAGAGTGTGATCCAGTATTAAGTGCTTTTAATCCAAAATTTTAAAAAATGTACCCAAATTTTCTTGTTTCCAGAAGACCAACATAATGTAAAGAGTAATATACCGAAAACCAACATAATGTAAAGAGTATAAATTATTTATTAATCCAGCTAAGTAAAATTTATATAAAATTAGAGTTTATTAGGTTCTATTAGCTAACATTTTAAATAAATCTGAATATATTTGAATTTCAAATAAATATAATCTGAATATATGATACAAAGCATTTATACTCATAGACATCTAGTTATACAGTTAGTGAAAAGTTTGCCTCTATAACATATTTTTATATATATATATGAAAATATGTTATAGAGGAAAACCTTTTCATATATATATATATAAAAATATGTTATAGAGGCAAACATTTCATTGTCTTTATGACTAAATGTCTATGAATATAAATGTTTAATATCGTGTAATATATAGTAGTATCATATGATGGTTTGAATATGCTATAGCATATTTAAACCATTACAAGATCTGTCACGTAACTACATTTATTAACTGTTGATATCTTTATTTTATGCTAGTTTCATAATTTTTATTCGGAATATACAATATATACGCAATCCAAAATAGTTTATTGAAATTAAATAACCAAAACAAGCACAATTTGCTCCTAGCCTTTCAATATTTTCAATAACTTAACTATAGTGAAATATAATGTTTACAATTAAATGCACTCTAAAATAGGCTGAACACTAGTATGGAAAGAAATTTAAGAATTATAAGAAAATGGCCCGGGTTTCTAGACTAGTTAAATACTATGACTATGGTCTAACACAGTATATACTATAGTATATAGAGCTTGTATTTAAAATGCTACTTTTTCAAACTTTTCCCATTTCAAAGTAGATGATTTCACATATTTCAAGCTTTCTCTAATTTTTACTTTCAAATGTTTGATGCTTTCAAATCCTCTTTGACCAACTAAATTTACAATATTTGCAAAGTATCTGACATGAAAAAAACCTTTTTTTCATGTCAGATACTTTTTTTCACCTTCACCAACTAGTTTAGTATTAAGCTTCTCTTTGAGAAATTTATCCATCGTGTCATTTGTAAAACACCTGAAACAATGCATATTATTTTTTTATAACCGCTCTATTAACTTCTCAAGAACTTTTTTATTTAGTGCCATTGCAGTATGAGACGCATTAATATCAATAAAATTAAGTACATACTTTTTTAGTTGCCAATTATTACCAATACAGTGGCAAGTAAGAACAATATAAGATTTATTTTAAATAGGCATCCACAAATCACTTGTTAGATCAGTTCGACATCGTAGTTTGTCAACTATTACATTTTTATTTTATTTATCAACTGTTTTTTTTTTTTTTTTTTTTTTTTTTAGGTGCCCCAAGAAGTCCTAACGGTCTTGTCACAGAGCACAACTGTTATAGTATATATCTTTTCTTTTTTATCCGCAAAGATTTTTAAAACATTATTTGTAATTGTACTTTGACCAGGGGCGGATCAAGCATAAATTGGTCTTTGAGATAGCTAACTTCCAGACATAAAGCTAATTCTAAACATTTATACATTTATACTTATGTCAAATAATAAGGGTTTGCAAAACATTGCGATGATTCGAGCTTGGGAACCAAAAAAGCCACAAAAGTTTTGTCTCCCTGCCCCAAACGTGAGAGCAACAAGTTAATGAAATATTTTTTGTACTATTTTCAACTAGACTTATATTCATCTATAATTTTTAAACTTCATAGTAAAATATTTTAGCGTTCAAAAATTATGAACATATAAAGTTTAAACCCCCCTCAGTTTGAGGGGGTTGCAAATTTTACATGACCTTAATTTTTGAACGCTAAGAGATAATACTATGAAATTTAAAACTTATAGATGAGTATAATTCTAGTTGAGAATAGTACAAAAAATATTTTATCAACTTGTTGCTCACACGTTTGGGGCAAGGAGGCAAAAATTTTTGGGCTTTTTTGTTCCCAGCCTCCAATCATCGCAGTTTTTTGCAAACACTAATTATTTGACATAAGTATAAACATATAAATGTTTTGAGTTAAATCCATGTCTGGAAGTTAGCTATCTCAAAGACCAAAAAATGCTAGATCCGCCGCTGACTTCGACTTACCATTTTAAAAGAGGTTGAAGATTATTACTAAACTTTCTAAAACTGCAATGTTCCACAATCAAAAAAGATATTTGTGAAGTATTATTATACGCACTAAATCATTTCTGATTTTTTCTTGATCGAATTTAAAACTTTTCAACTCAAATGTTCCGTCAAATATTTCATTATGACTCTGTAAAAATGCTTGACGTTTTACTGGGGAACAAATTTGTGGGTGTTTAGACCTCAAATTTTTGACCAAATAACTTACTCTATCTGTATTTCTTGCCGATAAAAAATGCAAACAATGATTACACAATTATTACAATTTTTTAAAAGATTCCCAAACTTTATTATACGGTAAACTCAAATGAAAGTGATTGTTCGATATTAATAATTGAAAGGATAGTACTTGATATTCCTAATTCTGACATCTGCATAAAAAAGAGCCTAATCAAATAAAAAAAAAATGATTATCTAAAGAAAACGTTTAGCTTTAAAAATATTTAAATTTACGTACTTCTAAACAAAATTACCGCTAAATTTTTAAATCTTATAATAAAGTTTATCAGAAGATTTTTTTTTTTTTTAAACGGTTCTCAGATAACACATACTATGTGCATACTATGTGTTAGGCCTATGTCACATAGGCATCAGGCCGACATCGGCACGATATCTAAAATAAATATATAAAAATTAAACAAAGACGTAATTTTTACATTTTTTTGATGGGTGGCTGCTCATCGGTACGAGTTAAACAAAGATGTCAAAATAACATCGGCGCGACATCCGCATTTGATCAAATAAAGATACAACTTTTACATGGTTTTGATAGGCGGTTGCTCATCAGCAGGACGTAAACGAAGACCACAAAATAACATTGGCGCGACGTCCATATTTGTACGTTTTGGTTACGTCCTGCAGATGAGCAGCCGACTATCAAAATTACATGCATATATACATATATATATATATATATATATATATATATATATATATATATATATATATATATATATATATATATATATATATATATATATATATATATATATATATATATATATATATATATATATATATATATTGCTCTAGTTTACAAAACTAATAAAAAATATCAAAGTTTATCAATAATTGCTCAATAAAATTAAACTAACATTTGCCTAACTATAAAGGAGCTTTTGTAATACTGCGATTTTGTGGTATATGCTGTTATATATTGATGATGTGATTTTAAAATATTGTGAATAAGTCAATTGTGTGTATGAACATATGGGTTAATCTTTGTAGAAAAAAAGAATAAATAAATGTAATCATTTATTTTTATGTTTATTTTTTAATTTTCATCATTGGTTATTAAACACACTGTAAACTTATTTAATAAAAAGTAAAGATAAATGAATAAATATTAAAAAGAAAAATTTCTAACGGAAGGTTAATTCTTTTGCACCATATGCATTAATGTAAAAATAAATGTAAATTGCAACCAGTGTTGTCTTAAACGGAGATAAAATGATGCATCTACCGCAGGGATTTTCAAGTTATTATTAAAAACCAACCTCCCCATCGCATGTTGTTATTAAAAACCAACCTCCCCATTGCATGTTGTTATTAAAAACCAACCTCCTCATCGCATGTTGTTATTAAAAACCAACCTCCTTATCGCATGTTGTTATTAAAAACTAACCTCCTCATCGCATGTTTCTGCGTTTATGTAAAAGTTACTTTTACATTTTCCTCAAATTTGCCAAAGATCAGTTTATATTTAATAAGATAAACTTTAAACGTAAAAAAAAAATGTTTTTTGTAAGTTTAATGAAAATCTGTTTAATATTACAGCGTAAGAAATCATAAACTACAATTTATATAATAATATAACAAGGTTTTTAAAAGTCTATTTTATAACTTTACAATACAGGAACTTTTAAATTTCAAAGTTTGCCAACAAAAAAATGTTTACATATCTTTTCACAGGTGTTATTAGTAAGTGTCTATTATAGCTTTAGACTTGTCATTTTTGATACGGCAACCCAAACAATGTTCATTGAAAAATGATTCTTCATAAAAATTTCTACAGTTTAAGCATTTTTTGGGCGGCTCCATAAAATAATGCTCAATGATTGTATTAATTGCAAGTAAAATATACATCACATTTTTCATTATAAGAACAGAAATCTCAGAACTATGCGAAAACCATAACACAATACGTAAAATCAAGTTAGGCAGATTTACTAAAAATATTATGACGCAACTATAAAACAGCTTAAACGAAAATCCAGTGACTCTCCCCTTAAATTGTTTGACGTGCAATTCATAAAATGCCAAGGTTGGAAGTGTAAAATTTATGCAGGCAAAAAAAAGTGATGCTATTAGAATATGATGTGGAATTGATCGAGGATCGAAAAGTAGTTCTAATAAATCCATGCTGTCAAAAAGATCAAGTGCAACAGAAGAACTTATAGAAGATATATACAACTGGCGTTTGGAATTTATTTCTGCACCATGGTAACCAAAGATCATAAACAGAAATATTAGCGGTGTACAGGCTAAAGATATTTTTAAAAAATTTGGTCCAAAAAGTTTCTTTTCACTTAAAGTATGAACATCTTTAATAAATATGATAATTATTCGAGGACATAAAACAAATACATAAGAAAACCACGTAATAAAAATGTATTTTATTTCATTATAAGATATAGGATGGTGTTTATAATTGACATTATAAATTATTGCCTTATGTTTTTTGTGCATGTAAAATAGAACAAATATCCAGATTGACATTACCAAGACATCAGAAATACACCAAACCCACCATATTAAATTATTATGGATTAATGATAGATAATTGTTTAACATAAGCCCTTGAAAACAAAGAATTAAAATTGAAAAACACTTCGCAGTAATTGAAAAGTTGTACATTTTTTACATGAATCTAAAAAAATATATACTTAGAAGTAGTTAAATAAAAACTTTATTTAAATAAAAATTTTAATTTTAACATTTTATAATATTGAGATGAGTATTCAAACTTAATAAATAAAATGAAAACAAGAAATCAAAATAAAATAAAAAATAAATTTTTTATTTTATTTTGATTTCTTTATATTTATAACAAAACATTCAAATTAGAAATTACGGAAGTAAGAGCCAACTTTAATGGCAAAAACAAAATATGTATAAAATGCAATAGCAATTAAATTTAAATAAAAATTGTCTCCGTACTTTATTTACCAAAAATTTTTGAGTTTATGTTAGAAATCGGATTATACACGTATACAAGTATATAAATAAACAATACTTCTACCTAATATAATGTAATGCATAATGGTTTTGAAAAACATAATATCCGGTAGAAATATTACTTTAAAATAATTAGAAATATTATTATTAATCCTATTTCTACATAACATTTATTACAATTGTAATAAAAATAAATATATTTATTGTATTATAAATTAAATTATAGCCTATGTAAATATTTCTAAAAATTTATCTATTATTAGGTGCTACAACTTTGTTGAATATATATCATATGAAGCTATTTTTTTACGTTTTTTATTTTTTTTAAACAATAAATTGCAACAGCCTTACTTTTACACCTTACATTTACTTTACTTACAGCTTTTTGGTCGAATTTTTTTCAAATTTTGTGCTATTAATAAGAGTTATATCTTAGGTTCGAATTCTTTTTATCAAAGTTTTATAATTCGAATATTAAGAAGAAAATTTATTCATTACATATTGACGTCATTACATGTTTTTATGTCTATGTTCAAGTCAAAAATGCATAAGGATTCAAATGGTTGACAAAATAAAATTATCAATGTTTCTGGAAAAAAAAACTTTGTGATTTTTCAAAATAAAACGATATCGAGAAAAAAATGCAAAAGGTTAGAGGTCATAGTTGTGGCAAATTATATCCTAATTAAATGCAAAGGACTAGAGGTCATAGTTGTGGACAGTTAAAAAAAAAGTTTATAAAACACAGATAAATTTTCCAAATACATTTTTTAATTGAAAATAAATGCACCAAATTTTTAGTCTAAAATGAAAAAGATTTTCTTAGAAGTTGAACATATAAAAAAAGAATAGAAATTTTGAATATTTTTCATTCTCTCTTTCAAAAGAGTGAATGAAAAAGTCTGTTTTACCTAAAAAAAAAAAACTCCTAAATTTTAAAAACTTTATCAAACATTTCAAACTTGAAGATTTGGTACTAAACCATATATTATTTAGAAACTACATATTATTACTATTAAATTGGTATGAAAAGTGAAGTACATTTTTTTAATTACTTTGAATCGCGTATTTTGCTAAGAAACATGTCTCAAGTATATTCCAATAGTTTAAAAACAACAGGTAATAATTTTCATTTTCCTTACATATGTCCCTATATTTTTTTATGCTGATTTTCTAACTAGATGACCTTGCCCAAATAATAACAGACAAAAAAACAATACCACTTAGCTTATGATAATAATATATGATAAATTAAGCTTGGGTTAATATTATAATGAAATTAATTTGAAATTTGATCAGTAATCAGTCGTTTTTTTTCGTTGCTGTATGAAAACTTTCCCAGATTGTCTGTTTTGGTATTACCTCCTTAACCTAATGAATCTAGTAATAATAAGTATCTAAATAATAAAATACAAAATCTGATTGGATGTAATCTGATTAGTTTGCTAATTAATTTCTTTATATTCTTCTACTCTATTTCTCTGCCCATGAACTAATTTCTGCACCCATATTAACAATCACTTTCACGAGGTGATCATTTGATCACCTCGTGAAAGTAGAGTAAATGCATGAAGTACTTGCACAGATCTTACATTGAATCTTAACTTTAAAAAGTTCTTTAACTTGAAATAAATTCAAGTTAAAGAACTTTTTAAAGTTAAGAAGAACAAGTTAAAGAAGTTAAAGAACCATAAGTATAGAGGTTAAAATTTTTTTGACCTCTATACTTATGGAAATAGTTTTTATTCATAACTAAACTCTTTGTTTTGACTAGGGCTGTTAATGGGTTGGATCTTAAACTGACCCAACCCGACCCGTTTAAATTGGGTATAAGTCTTGTTATAATGAACCCATAACCCGCCAGACCCAAGCCCGTTGGACCTGTTGACCAAACGGGTCGAGTATGGATTCTTATAATATCAAGACTCGACCAACATTTTTTTTCTAACTATTTTTATTCAATTGCAAATCAATTTCAAACTGCGTAATTTTTCTGAATTTTCATTAGCCATATATGCCGATAAGCAAATGATGCTTTTGGAAATAATCAAGAAGTTCACAAACTAGGTTAAATATCAGATAAATTGAAGAAAAAACTTAGAACCAAATGTTTATTTTATGCAGTCTTTTAAATAATTTTTTTTTTTTAATCACAAAATAGACTTCCAAATTTCGAATAAAATTAAAAATTGATTTAGGAATTATCTTAAAACAAAAAATTAGGAATTATCTTTTAACGAAAAAAGCAAGTATAGCTTAGGTTTTATATTTAATTTTTGCTTTATATTGTTGTTGTTTTGCAATTGTAATTTTATAAAAATTTTTAAAATTAAAAGTTAACTAATTAGATTTAGTAATTTTTGAAAATTTAAAATAAACCTAATTAGGTTTAGTAATTTTTGAAAAATTATTAAACCTAATTAGGTTTAGTAACTTTTTAAAAAGAAGAATTTTTAACAGGCTCGGTAACAATTTCCTATACTCTGATATAAGTTAAAAAAATGTTTATCGAATTACTGCAAGAATAAAAGTTTCATAGTAAAACTAAATTTAGAAATAAATAACTGAAATGATATTATAAATGATAGTATATTTGAAAAAAAGGTTTAGTTACATATATTTTTAAAATGTTTTCAACAATTACATTCAACAAAAAAAAGATCAAAAAAGCAGCCTATTGCATGCGTGAAAAGGATCTCTGAAATACTACTAAATAAACTGATTTTAACTATGATTTAATATAAAGATTTTTTTCACAAACATTGCTTAGTTATGGAATTATGCTATATTTACTATATTTTACAATTTTAATAAAACACTAGTACAATTTCAATAAGTCAATGGTACAAACTTTTACAAAATGTTTATAGTTTATTAATTAATTTTCCCCGCTAATTCAAAAACTTTTTTTGTATTAATGACCATTTTAATGTTATAACGATTTAGTGCCAACCAGCAACTGAGCTGAAACATGGGAGGTTGTTAGTGTGTTTGACTTGCAGCTTAGGCTTCGATAAGAAAAGAAAAGTTTATTAAAAAAAATAATATGTAGGGGCATAGCCGGGACACTTTAGAAAAAGATAGATTGTGCACAAGCACGAACAGAAAACCAAGTGTCAAAAGGTTTTATCAAAAGTATAAACATTTATTTATTGAATTAAAAACAAAAAAAACAATTATTGTGTACCTTAATAATATACAAAACATAAAAAAAAAATGTACAAAAACTGGTAAGGAGTAGTCCATAAGTTACGTCACGCAGTTTTTGACATTTTTCGAGCCCCTCTCCCCCTCCCTCCCATCTTACTTCCCCCTCGTAACGTATCCGCAGCACTATATTACGCAACATTTTTGTACCTGAAAAATATATTATATTTATTTAGAAGGGGAAGGAGTACAAAATTTTCCAAAATGCAAAACGGTTTTAAATACAATAATGTCTATAATTTTCTGAGCTTCTTTGAGTTAATTAGTGAGTACTTTTCAGTCTGTTTTAATGTGTTTTTTTTTTTATGTTTAGGATAGCAATGTTAATTTATACAATTTTACACTCCGCATAAATTTGTATGAACTAACATCGCTATTCTAAACATGATACCAATTTTGAAAACCTATTCTTCTGACATATAATACATGCAAAATATTATATATCTAATACATAATAATATATTATACATGCAAAAATATTATTTTAAATATACAGTTTTCGATTGAGACCACCCTGCTCCCCTAGTAACAAATCGTCACAAAATCGCCAACCCCCTCCCCCCTCCTAAAGTGTGACCTAATTTATGGACGACCCCTAATAAAAATGTAATCAAAAATTACTTTATCTTTTCACGAGTGATGATAAACACTTTTTAAAAAGTATTTATCTTAATACATTACTGAAGCCATAATAGCTATTTGTTTTGACTTAGTGTTCAAAAACTTATATTTTTGTTCGCAAAAACGTGCCCATGCCTTAGTTGCATTGAGCATGTATCCAATACCACTCGATCATACCTCATTCACAAATCCTAGTTTTAGAACAAATGAATTAAATTATTAAACAAATTTTCTTTTTTAATAGATATTCTGCATAAAAATAAATCTTTAATGAATAAAACGTTTTTAGTTTACATAAAAATTAGATATATTAATATGTGAATCAAATATGATGATACATCGCTCTTCTAGTGGTTGGAACAATATCTTGCACTCCCAGCCTATCGCATCGGCATATTATGATAGATATTTTTGAATATGCTATGTTTTCATTTAAATAATATTTTATAGTATTTAAAACCACATAGTTTCTTTAGTTTAAGCTACATCAAGTGTCCAGAGTTACCCATCGTCCGGGGCTACGCGACTTTTTCCTATATAATGTGTATTAAAAGTTGTAAAAATGATTGAAAATATCAGGGATATCTTTAAATCATTTTATAAGAAAAACCTGAAAATTTGAGATCATACTGCTGTTTGAAGTTTCATAAAACGTTGACTTTTTTCGAAGTTTTCCCTTGTTTCTATGTAGCAACTTCATGCAGTTAAAACAGTTGCTTGAAATGAGAGGAAATGCTCAGTCTTTATAAACAAATATAATATCAAATTTAATACATTTTAATGTATTAATGCATATTAAACTATGTAAATACATATTAAAGTAAGTACACGGAAAAATACGTCATAATTAGGTGGTTTAAATGCGAGGTTTTCAGTTTTTGAGTTGTAAAGTCTTTCATAAAACGTATAAAAAACGTTTTGCATGTGTATTATCAAATATGCATTTAAAGTTTACACTCAAGACCAAATGTAAATTGTTATTTTTACTTTTTAAGCTACTATAAATACATATTTTATACTCATTATATACGTATTTATCCCGACTGTGTAATTCCAAATTTCCTGTAAAAACAACTTTTATTTAGTTAAATCTTCTGCTAAATCGTTTTAATATCGATTGCAAATAAACCCCCGGTAAAACTTTACGTTGTTTTAGTGATGAAAATTTAATGTTATAAGTTTGATTCTCTCGTTGTTGCTCAATAAGTTTCGCAATAATCAGTCTTTTGCTTTTTTAAATGTTGTTTTAACAAAGGGTTACTTTAGGTATTGTCTATTGATTTTTTTTAAATTCCTCGTCAAAGTAGTATGTTGGTTCAATGTTTCTTTTTTATAACAAACATACGGTTTCTAATCCAAAAAACTTTGTTAGCACTACTTTTAAAATGACTAGGTAAATTCTGTTCTTTCCATAATGGCTACGCAGGATGTTAAAAGTAACAATGTAACTTTTAGTATGATGTTACATTGCGCAATATTTTCACCATTGGTTATTAAACAAACTGTAAACTTATTTAATGAAAATTAAAACTTTCGATAAACGTAACGTGTATATTTCGATAATGATATCTTATCGTAAACGATTACGATAAAGTACCTGGCTTTCACTTAAAAAATTTTCTATGGTAACTTCAAAATGGTAAAAACTTAAAAAAGTGTTTTTAAGAAATAAACAAAAATAAATAAAAATTTATTTTTTGTAAAGGTTTTTTTTTTTATTTCTATCAATGAGTTTCACCTGATCGAAGTTCTGCTGGATGTAAATCAATTTGTCAACAGACTCGGGTCAAAGCTTTGTTCGGAAAATCTTTTCGACTATAACTTGCAAATCGCCTTCTTCTTTTTTTTTTTAATATATATTTCGCTCTTCATATAAAAATAAAATACTAAAATTACAATGAAACTTTTACGTAGCACAAAGAATATATATAAGACAGACAGAGGCTCAAAGAAGATACGGATGACTGGTGTCACCACAATCTTTTTATAGATTTTATAATAGCAATTTACCCCTTTACAATAACATTTAAAGCCCAAATGGCTTTAGTAAATTTACTATAAAATATTTTTTCTGAAAAATACTACGTGAAGAATAAAAACTCATATATGCATACATACTCGTATATATATAAACACACAAACACACTCACATATACAAACATACTTACATATATGTCAGAAATTATAGAGATGCAATTTCATTTGTCATTATTGACGATATTTTATGAGAAGCTGTATTCAAATCATTAACATATATTAAAAAGAATAAAGGTCCCAAGATTGATCCCTGTGAGACTCCGCAAACAATATCAAGAGCTCCTGACTCCTGACTCAGGACAACAAACTGTTTTCTATTAAAAAGATAACTTTTAACCCACTTTTATGTTAGGCCTTTAATGCCGTAATGCTTTAATTTTGAAAGTTAAATTCCATGATCAACAGTATTGAATGTCTTAGAGAGATCAACAAATACTCCTAGTACTTTTTCCCCTTTATCAAAGAACATAGATATTTTATTGGAAAGTTCAATAAAAGCATGTTTAGTAGACCAGTATCTCTGAAATCCAAATTGACTTTTGTATAAAAGCGTATTTAATGTCATGTAATCATAAATTCTATTAAAAATTACCCTTTCAAATATTTTTGAATAGACAGGGAGTAGTGATATAGGACGGTAGTTGCAAACAGAAGAACAATCACCATTTTAAAAAACTGGGTGAAAATCGTCATATCCAAATGACTTGTTACCCTTAAGTTCAAATAATGCTTTGTTAAATTCGTATTTATTTTTTCATTAGATATGCTAGTCTCGAGTTTTTCTCCCAAGTATTCATCAAACACTTTAGTTGACTGAACAATGCTAGATGCAAGAGAGACGCCTACATTAACAAAATATTTGTTAAATTCTTGACATATGTTTTTTTCACTTGTAATAGTTTTGTTGTTAATAATTACTTTTTTTGTTAAGCAAGAGAGTTTCTTTTTCTTTCTTCAAGTTACTTCATTTATAATAGACCAAGTTTTCTTGATATCAAACTTATTTTTATCCAGCTGGTTAGAATAGTACTTTATTTTAGTTTGTTTTAAGTTATATTGATAAAACTTTTTATATGATTTGTACGCATTTTCGTCATTTTCCTTTTCAGATTTTCGAAAATTTATATATAGCTTTTGTTTTTTTTGTGATGATTTTATCAAATTGTTTGTCACCCATATGTTTTTAAGTTGTTTGGGTTTTAATTTAGTGGTTAATTTTGTGCAGATATTGTCATAAACATTTTGAAAAGTATTCAAAAAATTGTCAAACGCGCTATTGGGTCTGCAGAGGAATAGACATCTTCCCATCGCTATTCGTACAGCTTCTTTTTAAGTTTAGTAGGCTTTTAAAAAAAAAAGATTTCTTTTAGAAACAAACATTTATTGCCGTCGTTAGATGAAACTCCGTGCGCAATATGATAGATAGGAAAATAATCAGAGAAATCTGTTATAAAAGTATCTGATTCAAAATGAGTATCTAAAAAATTATTAGTTAAAATACTATTAATTGCGGACGAAAGTTTTTGTAATATGCGTAGGCTTAAAAATAGTAGATATAATGTTAAATTCAAGTAATAAGTTAAAAAAGTTTTTTGTATTTACAAACTTTTCATAACACATTTCATCCAAGTTTCAATCACCATCGAAAAAAATATGCTAATTCTGAATACTCATTTGCGATATAATGGTTCTAAACAGGGCCGTGCACAGATTTTGGGAGCCCCAAGTATCCTTCAATTCGGGGGCCTAATCCTTCCCTCCTCCGAGAAAAAAAAAAGTCGCTTTAAAATTTTTGATTACATTTCTCACATATAATTGTAATTAAGTAGCCCAGCTTTTGTTTCTTACAATATTTTTTTTGTTTTTTGTTTTGCAAACTCTTCAATCACATCATGGAAATTAAGATTTTGTGCTAATAGACACTCAATACTAAAAATGGCAAGATTACTTGATTGTTTTTGTCCATATTTTATGATCATATGTTATTAAATATAATAAATATATTCGGAAAAAGCGAACAAAAGTAAAAATTCAAAAACTTAAATCTACAATTAAAGTAAATAATAAATCTATTGTTTTTTTGTATGATTAAAGAATTTTTTACAATTTTAATTTTATCTAAACCTAACTTTAATAAAATCTATTTTTTGGATCAAAGTTTAGACTTGCGAGGCTCTGAACCATTTTGTTCATAGCTTAGACGGAACTAAAAAACCAATATATATTTTTCTTGGTTTACAAAGTTCGAAAATTTTTAGGAGTTAGGATTGTTAACCATAAAAAACTGAAGCAAAAGTAAGCAGTACAATTACTGAATTTCTGAAATTTTGTGTAACAAGTCAAATGAGGAAAGTGGTTTTTCTCCAAAGTTTGCAGAATGATATTGTTTTATGTGAAGCAATTTTTCTGTCAGTTCATTTTCAGTCATGTCACTCTTTATCATTGCTTCATACAGTTTTTGATATTCCCACAAAAAGTTAATATCGTAAAAATTTCTTGAAAGGCTATGAAACAAGCAGTGAGTCAACCAACTACAGAGTCAATAATGTAATAAAAAAACCGCTCCGAAATGTAGCTTCCTCTCCTGATTCTGTTTCGATTGATTCCATGAAACGATCATCACCTTAAATTTGCTCCCAAGCAAAACCTTTGCGCTTCACTTTTTGGTTGATTGGATATTTAGAACTGATTTCTCCAGCATCTGCAGCTAATTTAGCTTTTTTTAAAACTGTTGGCCATTCCTGCAAAACAGATTTAAGGTGACTGATCAATTCTTTAAAATTTTGAATATTTAAAACCTGAATATTGCCTTGTATGAATAGTTGCCTTTTTTGCCTGAATGACCTAATATCAGTATTTAGTTAATGTGAGGATTTTTATCAAAACTCCAGACATGAGAACACATTAGAAAGAGCTTAAATATTTTAGGGCACCTCTAATCTCAGTTTTTGTTTTCGGCGAATAAATACAAGCTCGGAACTTTTTCTAAAGATTTAATGGTTTAACTTAATTGATTTGAGAAAAGGCGAATTACGTCAAGTTTTTTAGTCCATCATGTTGCGGAATGCCTGTGAAAAATACACCATGGAGACTCTTTCCAGTATTTCCCTGCGTTGTGGACTAGCAAAGAAAATTTTATACACGTTTTGAACAGTTTCAAAGAAAGTTTCAGCATCTGTACAGCTTGAGGCAGCATTCTGTTCAAACAAATTCAATTAATGACAACCACAGTTTGGTAATATAGACAATGAGTTCTTTATTTGTAGGATTACTTGAACACTTTTGACATGTTGGCTCCAATATCATTGGCCAAGGCAGTTTTCAAAATAATTATCTAAAGTTTTTTAAATTTCTAGAAATAATCGTGCAAAATCAGATCCTTTCTTCTTTTGACAATCTGCAAAGATAAAAAACCGTTCTTCAATTGAAAATTTTCCAGGTTCTTCTTCATGTACATATCGAATGATAAACGTAGTATGTTCAGTAAGGGTTACATCAGAAGTGGGATCAACCATAATTGAAAAATACTTCTCAGACTTGCATTCTTATACGATTCGCCTGCGAACCTCAGCAGCAAAAAGACCAATAAATTCATTTTGAAAATAATGACTGGTGCAATGCACCTGAAACCATTGACCCTTGTCCCGTGATTTTTTAACTTTCATCACATGTCTCTTGAGAATTGGTTATAATGTGAAATTATTTTCAGCAATCCTGAGAAATTTCCATTTGAGAATCTCTATTTAGGTCAGATTTTCCACAAAAAGCCAATCTACGTTCACAAAGAAACTGTATCACATCCAAGACTTGTTCTATAGTTTTTCTCCGGGTGGCTGCTTCGTAGAGGATTTTGCGATTCAAAAAATGTGGAAATGTGAAACTTGATTTACAGGTGAAAATAGGTGAATTAGAAAACAAAATACTGCTGTCTTGGCTGGGCTATGCTGAATACAAGCAAATCTCGCGAAAAAGATTCTTCATTTGGCATTCTGATTTTTAAAATAGACATCGGTAATATATGATTTCAAGTATCTTTTGGCATATCCAGTGGAAAGGAAACGTAACCAGCCCTGACAAACCTATCCAGCTAAGTAAAAAAAAATTTGAAAAAAGGAAAAAATTTTAATGTTAAAGTCACCAATGTCAAATGGCTGCAGCAAAGCAGCCATTTGATATTGTTGTATTATATAAAATATATCAGCATATTATATGTAATATATCAGTATGATATATTACATATAATATTGTGTGTTTATCATTATTAATTTAAAAATTAAATTAAATTATATAATCAAGCGAATCGCCTGTAAAAACAACTCTTCATAATACGTCACTTTTAAAGTTTGTCTTGCACTAGGTTTGATCGCATGACAACATTTTCTTAATATTCAAGATCAGCTTAGAAATAAAAATTAAACAACAGCTTTTCAAGACCAGGGTTATTTCTATTGATTATGATAAAACTTGCTTGCTCTATTGTTAGCGACATTGAACATTTTTGCTGCATATTTGTGTGAAAAATTGTAACTGATTTGCTTTAAGGCGTAAAGATAAAGGGATGGAAAATAAAACCTCCGGAGGTTTATTGCATATTATTGCAGTAAATTTTTTTAAGTCAACCACTGGAACCCCATAGGAGCCGGGGCCCCGAGCAATTTGCTCAGGTGACTCACCCTCTGCACGGCCCTTGTTCTAAGGCTATTATGGAAGTTAATTTGCTTACCGCATGGCGGTCGATAAAGCGAGGAGATTAAAAAAGGCTTACCAGTTTTATATAGAATTTCAATACACAAAGTTTCAAAATGCTTGTTTGCTTTACAAAAAGTCTTTTTTGCTTTAAATACAAATTTTTCAAGATTATAGATTGCAACGCCGCCTCCCATGCTTCCAACACGTGGTTGACTTTTTATTTTATAAGATGATAAATTGTGGAGAGAATTTTCTGGCAGTTTTGCATCTTCCCAAGTTTCTGAGATACATATAACATCAAAAAGATGTAATATGTATCTCAGAAGAGTTTACAAAGTAATAAAGATGTTTAAAAGCTTCAAAGTTTTTATTCATTGATCTTATGTTTATACTTAGGATACTAAAACCTTTATTGTTTTTTTGTCTATTAAATTCGTCAGGTTTATAGTATGAGTTGTCGAGACAACTTATATTTATTTTAGTTAAAAAACTATATTCATTTTTGTTAGTTCTCAAAAAGTTTAAAATTGGAGACTCTAAGTTTTCAATATTAATTGTTATATTATTCTTGTTAGTTAAACTCATTTTTATTAGATCGTTTAATAAATTTTATTCAAAGTCAATAAGTAAAATAAAAAATTATCTTTGTTTGTCATCGGATTGCTTATACTCAGCATTTCTCTTACGTCTAGGCGGTTGTATACAACCTTCTATATACAGTGGTGTGAAAAATATTAAGACCACCAAGAAAAAAAGCTTTTTTTTTAGTTTATACCACTTTTTAGATTCTAAAAAAGTTGCAGCACTACTTTATTTTATTATAAACGTGCTGTGGGTGTGGCTGAGTATTGAAATTATTAATTTTAATTTTAATTTATTAACTTTTATTGTAGAGTTATGTGTTTTAGTAAACATTTGGTATATTTTGCCTTGTGAAATGTAAGTTGCAGACAAGTGAATATGTATGGTTCAAACGAACTATAAGTGATTTTTGTTAGATTATTGCTGTTGTTAGTGATACAGTTTAATATTTTTCTGATTTTAAATATGTGATTTTGATTATTTAAGCATTTTTTTTTGTCAGATTATATTATATTTTCAAAATATGGGTAAAGTTGCTGACCCTAGTCCCAGAAAGCGAGGCAAAGTTGAAGCATTATTAAAGTTGGAAACATTTTCACAACGGGAAATTGCCAAGAGATGTGGACTAAGTAAAACAGCAGTTTTTACCATCAAGAAACGATTGGACTTTGGTTTTACATCCTCTCCAAGACGTTCCACTTCAGGACGAAAACCAGTCATGACGCCACGTGCAAGAAGGGTTCTGCTTGCAAACGTTCGAAAAAACAGAAGAATGACCAGCAAGCAGCTCCAGGGTGTGCTGCAGGAGCACCAGATCAATGTCTCAACAAGTTGTGTTCGGAGATGGCTGATACAAGATGGATTTGTAGCACGTCGACCGCGCAAAAAACCGCTCTTGACCAATGCTCAACAAATGCGACGGCTGCAATGGGCCATGGATCACAAAGATTGGACCACAGAACAATGGAGAAAGGTATTTTACCCTTTACCATTTTTTATATAAGAGCTTACAATCATGTACTTTAAGTTGAAGCAAAATGTAACATATTTTTTCATATAATAATGATGTTTAATATCATTACCCACTAGTGCAATTGTTTTATGTATCGAACATTGTAGCAATGGCTATGTTTATTGCATGAATTCAAAATGAATTGAACATGTAACCAGTGATTACAGGATGTTAATCTAATGTAAGCTCAAGGCTTTTACAGTGTGTTTGTATTTTTAGGTTTGCTTTAGTGACGAGTCTATGTTCGAGATACTCGATGATAAATGTCAGTACGTGCGCCGTCGTTCTGGGGAAGAATTTCATCCGCAATGTCTGGTAAAGACCGTCAAGCATCCTACCTCAGTAATGATATGGTCAATGATAAGTTCCCATGGTGTAGGAGCCCTTAGAATTGTTGAAGGCAGAATGAATCAACATCAATACATCAACATATTAGAGAAAAGCCTTCTACCTCAACTTCCAATTCATTTTCCTGATGGTGATTTCATCTTCCAACAAGACGGTGCACCGTGTCATCGGGCACTCTCTGTTACAAACTTTTTGAATCGTAATAATGTTCCTATCCTACCATGGACTGGTAATTCACCTGATATGAACCCGATAGAAAACTTGTGGATGATAGTCAAAAAGAGAATTGCCGACAGAAAACCAACAACAAAAGTCGCATTGATTGAGGCGCTCATAGAGGTTTGGACACATGATCCAGAAATACAAGACATGTGTCCAAGACTGATTGATGGAATGCCTAAGAGGGTTGAAAAACTTATTGTAGCTAGAGGAGCATCCACAAAGTACTGAACTATGCCCATTTTATGACATTGTGTGCGTGTCTTTAAAGGAAATATTCAAAAAATTTACTTTTTCAACAATGGTCTTAATAATTTTCACACCACTGTATATAATATATAATAATATATATATATATATATATATATATATATATATATATATATATATATATATATATATATATATATATATAGATATATATATATATATAGATATAGATATATAGATGTCAGGGGCGGCGCCAACATTTTCAGTCTTTAAATTGCTGGTTCAAACCTAGTGGTTCAAATCCTACCTCTAGACAAGTTTTGAGACATACAATTATATATATATATATATATATATATATATATATATATATATATATATATATATATATATATATATATATATATATATATATATATATATATATATATATATATATATATATATATATATATATATATATGTAATTGTGTGTGTCTGTGTGTATATACTTTTTTTTACAGAAATCTAGTAAGTTTTAAATCTTTTATAAAAAAATATGTCATATAATATTTGTGTGTACATTCAATAGTGTGTTGAATTAAATTTGTTGAAAGTGCTGTTATTTATCTTTAAATTTGTTTTTGTTTAATATTTCGTACCAGTACTACCACTCGTTTAAACAA
This sequence comes from Hydra vulgaris, assembly GCF_038396675.1. Taxonomy (NCBI): domain Eukaryota; kingdom Metazoa; phylum Cnidaria; class Hydrozoa; order Anthoathecata; family Hydridae; genus Hydra; species Hydra vulgaris. The sequence continues at coordinate 24,705,571 of NC_088927.1, forward strand.
AAAAAAATTGATACAAAGCAGTATAAAAATTACACTGAGTGCCAATTAACTAAAGAAAATAGTATCTTGTTGTGGAGAAAACAGTATCTTGTTCTATAACTGGTAACTCTACCCATTTTTGCGATCCTTTAATGTTGCATTTTATAAATCTCTTTAAAAATATTGAAGGAAAATACTTAATTGATCAACAACCTCTTGTTCGAAAAAAGCATAGACAACGACAAAAAATAAATCTAAATCGTTCTAACTTTATTTACCTATAAACATATACGTCGGATAAAAAGTTAATCAGCAACTTAGTAACTTAGTGGTTTTAAAAAAAGTATGGGGTTTACTCATTAGATGTAAGTATTATTCTCAATTGTTTGCCAGATAGTGATAAAAACATTAAAACAGTAGTCGCCAAACAGTAGTTAATGTACTTTAACAATTGTGTTGTGTTGAAGTCAAAGAAAAAGGATACTCAAAGGGGAAAAAAAAAATTACTTTTGCCTTTTTAAAAAGTTTTTTTTTAAAGGGCTTTTTAACATAGCGTAAAGATATTTCACTTTTATTGTCTGTAAGTGAAACTGATGTAAATGAGACTTTTTTTATGCTAGTCCTCTTAAAACACACCGATTAAATTTCCATTTTTTCTTTTGGGAGTGATTTGAATGTTGTAATAAAGCAGATATTTCTGAAATTTTTTCCTTTTGATATATATTTAGCTTTTTTCATTTTTAGGCATCAAAGTTCAAATATTTTTAGTTAAAATTACTAATTAACGTAAAAAAAATGAGCCAGAGTCACAAAACACTAAACAGTTGACAAAATATTTGTTTATTACACGCGCGTTATCGCGCAAATAAAAATTTTACCAAGAATTTGCAAAAAGGTGTTTTTGCATATTCTAGCTTATCAATGCAATTATTTATAAATGTTACAACTTCATAAAAAAACGTGGAAAAATATTATTGATATTAAAATATCAAAGAGTGCATTTTAATATCAATAATATTAAAAAAATTATTCATTTAAAATCCATATTTAAATCCAGTTTTTGTGAAAAAATTAACTGTTAAATAATTTATAAAACTACAGTGGCCGCCCACTGTAGGTTTATAAATTATTAATGTACTTTTTTTGAAATTTTATTACTTAAACTTAATATTATAGGTCTAAGTCCTAATGTATTTTCAGTACAGCCTTGCTCACTACTTTTAACTTCAAATAATTTATGGTTTGGCAAACTAACTAAAGTTGTCAGAATCGTTGTGATATATGTGAGATGATCTAGACACAACCCACTTTGAAGCGAAAAGCTCAAAAAGTGGCCATAAGTGGAATTTTTTTAATACACCATTTTCATTAATTTTTCTTTTTACAATTTATTAGAAAAAATATCAAATGATAAGAAAAATATATATTTTGGTTCTCTCATGTCTACTATCCTGGTCAGAGAAGCATTTTTTCCTACCTAGTAGAAGGTAAAAAAAGTTCGCTAAAATTCGCGAACTTTTATACTCTTCTAATTTTTATTTTTTTTACTCATTTAGATGATTTTTTTATTTCTTTTTTATCATAAATCTTTATATAGGCATTCTTTTATCTTTTTCAAAAGTAAAAAGCTTAAAATATTGAATATTTTAAGCTTTTTACCTTTGAATAAATTTTCCGATAAATATTGTTTTTGAAAATAATATATCTCAAAAGTTCCGCAGAGTTCCACCCTGAAATGACTTTTTTATCCTAGAAGATGTTATCATGGATAACTAAAAAAAAATCAGCTGCCCCAAATAGCCCAAAATGGATTTATGAGCATAAGTATAAAAAATAAAAATCTGTGTAAAATATTTTTCCCCCACAATGAGGGGGTCGTAAACTGTACGTGGTCATTACTTCTAAACGCCAATAGATTTTTTATGAAATTTGAATTCTATTGATAAAATTAAATTTTATTTTAAGTTTGAAAACAATTATGTTTAAAATAGTGTCCCCCCTCTCAAAGGGTTGGAGGGGGTTGTTTTTTGGGTTCTTCATGTTCCCAAGCTCCCAATAACCGTAATATTTTGTAACACATCCTCATTTGACAATAGTATTAAAATAAAAAATTTGGGATTTCACATCATGCCTGGAAAAGTGTTTCATCCGTATTTCTTGAATCTTGAATACAGATGTTATTAAAAGAAGAAAGGTATCCAGGTATATTAGAATCTATATGCTACGTTTTTGGTTGCTAATTTTATTTAAATGAGTACATTTTTCTAAAAATATAAAATATTTTTTTGGTTTGATTAGTGACCATTGTACCGAAGAACTTGCCTGTGCTGCTGCGTGGAGGGCTAAACCAAGCCTAGGAAAGACCGACTTTTCAAAAGTTATTAAACATTCTGTTAAAAATCCAGCTCTAGCCACGAAAATTATTGAAAATGAAAAAACGAATTCAATAATGATGAAAGCAGAAGAGGCCCTTGCATTAAAGATAGCTTGCAATCTCAGTGATTCACAATTTCAAGTTATTAAAAACTCTTCACTGAAACAGAATGCAGAGATATACTCTTCAGTAAAAGTAATATTTGATGCAAAATTCAAATGTTATTCAGAAAATTTGGAAATTTTAAAAACATCTGCCAAATGTTATGTTCAGTCAATAGTGAACCACACTTTATCAAGAATTATAAGCATATATAATACAGAGTGTCTAGATGGATCGAAAACAACCGGAAAATTCTATATGAAAGCTGGAATGGATGGAGCCTCATCTCAAAGTGTATACAATCAAAGGTTTGATGACGCAATTCTTTCAACAGGAGTTGAAAACAAAAAATACTTGTTCCAAACTGTAATTGTTCCTTTGAAGCTGGAAATAGGGGCCATCACTGTATGGTCAAACCCAATGCCTTCAAGCCCCCACTTTTGTAGGCCTCTTCACCTGCGATACCAAAAAGAAACAAAAGAGTCAACAAGAGCTGAAGAATTAGATGTTAGGAAGCAAATAAAAAGCCTTCAAGATTTTGAACTTGAAATCCCCTTCTCTAACCAGAAAGCAAAAATAAAAATAAAAATTGAGATGACCATGTTGGACGGCAAGGCAGTGAATGCTATAACAGATACAAACTCAACTCAATCTTGCAATGTTTGTTCTGCCAAGCCTTGTGAAATGAACAAGCTGGATGTAATTAGAGAAAAAGTTTGTAATAAGCAAGCTATAGCTTTAGGATTATCCACACTGCACTGTTGGATACAACTTTCTGAATTCATTCTACACTTGGGATATAAAATGGATATTAAAATATACCAGTCCCGATCTCCAGAAGATAAATTATCTGTAAAATCTCGAAAAAAAGAAATCAAAAGAAAGTTTAGAGAGGTGTTAAGCTTAGTGGTTGATATTCCTAAGCAGGGATTGGGAAATACTAATACAGGAAACACTGCAAGGAGGGCATTTCTAGCAGCAGAATTTTTCTCTGAAATAGCAGGAGTTAGTTTGGACATCATTTTAAGACTAAGAAACATATTGAATGCCGTTTGCAGTGGATTCCATCTGAACTTGGATGCTTATAAAGCATACTGTTATAAAACTTCAGAGCTAATAGTGGAAACCTATCCTTGGTACATTATGCCACCTACACTTCATAAGGCTCTGGAACATGGATTTTTAATTGCTAGCATTTGGATCTTTCCATTGGAGCGTATTCGGAGGAGGCTCAGAAAGCACAAAATAAGGCCATACAAAATGCAAGACTCAATCACACATGCAAAATATCTAGAATTAATGTGATGCAGAACCAATTCCATTATTTACTAATAAGAAGCGACCCTGTCATCTCTTCGATTGCTTTCAGGAACCCCAAGACATTTTGTGGTCCTAACCTTGATCCTGACGTACAGGACCTCCTCAGAGGAGATGAATAGTTATTATTTTTTTCTTAATAAATGCTATCTTTTCAAATTTAAACTTTTTCATGTAAAAATTCACTTATTAGTAGATATAATCAGGGATTACATATTAATGCTAAATAAATAAGGTAAATATTTTTTTTACTTAGAAAATATTTTTAGAGTAATTTCTAGAATCTAAAAATTAAAAAAAATTGCATTGAAAATTCAAGGGAGGAGGGGGAGGGAAGAGGGGGAGGGAAGAGGGGGAGGGAAGAGAGGGTAAGGGGAGGGGTCTACAACTTAAAAAGTTTTTATTTACCCACTTTTTAAGTTAGTTTTTGAATTGGAACAATAATTTAATAAAAACGTTTATTACTTTACAAAATTTTGAGATAATCTAGACTTCCACCGCCCCCCCACACCATAGAGCGTGACGTAATTTAGGGACAACCGCACACTAAAAAGCAAAAACGTGCATGCATAATTCAACTGACGGGCATGTTTTTCGCAAGCGGCTGCCGGGAATGCAGAGACAAAAATCTATCGTTATTAATTTTCATAGTTATGTAATTAATCAGTATTGTTTAAATTTAGTTGACGTAAAGACATGGTTTGAACACTATTTAAATTAATCTGTCAACAAATGCCTAAGCTTTCAGAAAAATATTTTTAAAATGTCATTTTTAAAATGACATTAAAAACACGCCTGGTGTGACCCATTTCTATTTAGTAATTAGTTAAAGATATTGATAATGCTAATCTGCTATAAAAATGTTCGAATTTATCAATATTTATATTTATTGTTACTGAAGTAAGTAGTAAATGTTGATAAGTTATTTTAATTTTTTTAACTGCTTTATATTTCTTAACTGCTTTTACTATAAACATTAACATAAATTTGTTATGATAGCAATAATGTCATTATTGCTATATTGTCATTGCTATAATGTAATTATTGCTATAATGTCATTGCTATCACAACTTTTGCTGTTATCGCACTGTTATTTGGTTGAAGGAGAAAAGTTATTACATTAGATGTTATTTTTTCTAATAACAGAATGTGTTATTGTTTCTGAAATTTTTTATTTTGCAAAATATTTACCTCTTGATGTTTTTGGCATGAATTTATATATGAGGTTAATGATGATGCATCTATACATCTGCCTAAAAGTAGGTGCTGGTGTGCCCATAATATCTAGTTCAATATAATTTCTTCAAGCTCATTAAAGAGGTAGCTTTTAGCAATACAAATAACTCAAAAGTTATCAAATTAAAACAAGTTCAAGAAAGGTATACAAAATAACTAAATGAATAAAATATGCCTCTGTGTTGCAAATCACGAAGAAAGCAGGATCCTACTGTTAGTGGCCTTTCTTATATACTATAATGATGTTGGTAAAAGTTGTTAACTTTTTTGAATTAAAGTATATATATATGTATTTCTTTTTATGTAATATATTACGTAAAAAGAAATATGTAAATGTATATATTTTTAATTCAATTTAATTCAGCAAAAACTTCTAAGTTCAATCAAATCCATGCAATAATTTTTTGTATTAAACTAATACTAAAAATATATGTATGTATGTATATGTATGTATATATACATATATATATATATATATATATATATATATATATATATATATATATATATATATATATATATATATGTATGTATGTATGTATATGTGTGTGTGTATATATATATATATATATATATATATATATATATATATATATATATATATATATATATATATATATATATATATATATATATTATATGGTATACCACAGGGATCAGTTTTAGGACCACTGCTGTTTTTGTTTTCTAATAACGATTTGCCAGATCAAGTCAAAAACCGTATCAAACTTTCAGCTGATGATAGTAAAATAATAAACATTATAAAAAATGCAAATGACTCAATAAGCCTTCAAAATATGGCATGGTCATCTATCTTGCTCACAAAATTTAATTATGAAAAATGCAAAGTTATGCATATTGGGAAAAAAAATTCAAATGCTACATTTATAATGATATTGGTTGCAATCAACTGATATTGATTGCAATTACAATTATACATTATGTAACACAGAAGTTGAATGTGATTTAAGTATAATGGTTCAAAAGGATCTAAAATGGCACTTACAAGTTGATTCAGTAACTAGCAAAGCAAACAGAATGTTAGGTATCATAAAGAGAACATTTAAATATTTAGACATAAACGTAGTAAAAAAGCCATTAACAATATTTATACATCTTGTGTTTGCGGTCTAGGCATGGTCTCCATTCCTACAACAAGACATAGACAAAATTGAGATGATCCAAAAAAGAGCAATCAAACTAGCCCCTACAAATAACAAATTATCTTAAGAAGCTAGGTTAAATATTATGCAATTAACGACACTAGAAGAATATAGACTATGTGGAGATCTTATTCAACATTTTAAAATTCAACATGGCCATGATAAAATAAATTGGCTTACAAATAATTATCAAAATACAATAAAAGAAGGTCCATATTTACAATAACAGAAATTTAAACTGAGAAAATATTTTTGAAGAAATACCTTTAGATATCACTTTTTCTAAAATTGAGTAAATGCATGGAACAACTTACCATCTGAAATAATAGAAGCTGCTTCAGTAAATAACTTCAAAAATAAGCTAGATAAATCTAAATTTTGCAAACTATTGAAACTATTTGTTAAAACTTAAACAAAAAACAAATTGAGCTGTTACAGTGCAATATCTACTGTTATTGCACTTAGCAACTGTTAACACCAGTTGTTACAGCTTCTCTATGTTAATTCACCTCCCTAAGGCTGAGAAGGCCACTACAGACAAGGAGGCTACTTAATTGTGGTTATAACCCTCTCTAATTTCTGAAACCTTGACAAACGCATACCATATTTTTATTATTATTATTATTATTATAATATATATATATATATATATATATATATATATATATATATATATATATATATATATATATATATATATATATATATATATAAAAATTATGTTAGTGTATTCTACAAACAGAGTGCTCAATGTTCTAAAAGAACAGAGCAATAATAAATTAGTAAAAACACTTATCTAATTTTTGATTTCTTCTACACTGTATTTCACCATCAGTAGGTTCATCAGGAAGATTCTTCCTGATGATGATGATATATATATATATATATATATATATATATATATATATATATATATATATATATATATATATATATATATATATATATATATATATCATATATATATATATATATATATATATATATATATATATATATATATATATATATATATATATATATATATTACTTTTTGATTTATTACATTAATCATTTACTATATAGTTGTTTTATTTGCCATAAATTCCAGTTTCAAAAATATGTCATTTAATTTTAATTGTTTAGAACAAGTTGTTAGTTTTTACATTTTTTTAAATAAATATTTTTTTTTTTTAAATTTGTTTTCAATAAAGCTGCAAACAACCATTAAGTTGGGAGCTAATAAAATATAAAAGCTATGTTTAATATTTGAGCATAAAGGAACACTTATAATTGCGACTTGCTTAAGCTTAGTCATGGGATGTTGAGTTTTGGTTGACAAAACTAGTCAGAATAGCTTTCTTGAACAGTGACCATGGCATTTTTGGACATTGTTTAAAATAGAAAGTGTCTCATCAAAATAACCAGCCTAAATATGACAACAGTATTTTATATAAGGACAAATAAAAGATTTATAGAGGTAGAGAATGGAATCAAAGGTAGGAAATTGGCAAGTACAATACAGAGAGTTTGATCTTTCTTCAATTTTATTTTCAGGGGCCTGGTGACTGGTAAGTTTTAACTCAAATAAAACTCATTTCCAATCATTGTTGCAATAATCTTTACAATCCTATATCTTTAAATGAAAATAGGAAACCATATCTTTTTGTACTGTCTTGATTATCTTTCAATTATCCATATTGTCTCACTTTATTGTCCTTGTCACCTTTATGCTCCATATTCCATTCTCTACCTCTAAATATCTCTTATTCATTCTTTTATGAATGTAAAATAATAATGTTATATCAGACAATGTTTTTTTCTTTTATAGAATGAACAAGATTTTTATTTTTAACATTGTTGCAACAACTTGAATCAATATGCATCATCAATGTTGTGTCTCTAAAAAATATATAATCCTACCATTGTAATTGCTCCAATAAACAGTCATATAGAAAAGTTATGTTCTTATGTTGCAAATCATTTTGTTAAGTCTTTTTCTTTCACAGTTTTTTTTCTTTTTATTTGTTTAGTTTTATTTTGTGAATATCAGAACTTTTTAATTCTCTTATCTCATTGTGTTTTTATATAATGATTTATTTCTTGTAATGTGCAAATTGTAAGTTTATCATCTCAACATAAATAATGGCCAACTGCCACCTTTTTGAAGTACTTTGGTAAAAATAAGAAGAACAGTTTTTATATTTTTGTACTTCTTTGTCTCAATTCTATTTTGTCTCAATTATTTCAGTTTTTTTTTATTTAGTAAAACCGAGGTGAATATGATTTTTAACAAATGTTAACAACAGAAGTTAAACTAATTAGTAATATAATTTTTTCAATTTGATTCTTTTTAGAAATAGTAAAAATGTACAAGTTATCTCTGTTGGCGAAGTTTGGCTGTATTGCCATAATTATATTTCAGGGATTTTTGTTGAACAAGTATTTAACCATATCTTATAATAAGAAATGGTGGACGTGGTATATTGGAGATGCCTTTGTCGTTGGTGTTTGGACATTAATTTTATTTTACCTGCATAAAAGATTTAAGAAGAAAGGTATTGATGAAGTTGATGCAGAAGATCCTACAAAATTTCCAGATGAAATAAAATATGCTTTTTTTGCTTGGGTAATTTATATTATTTTTTTACTGCCAAGAATTGTTATTTTATTCAGCAAAAATCCTCCAGCATTTAGAGAAAGCGATTTGTTTGGACCTAATTTCTTGAAAGTTTCATTGGCATGTACTCCGCTTGTTTTTTTGTTGATGATCTTTGGGTATCATAACGCAAATACAAGTCAAGATCGTAAAGTATATATTTCTTCACTAGCATCAAGTGTAACTTTAGATCTTTTTGATAGCATGGATTTGCTGGAGTTGCTTTTTGAACCCAGTGGAGTACCTAAAGTATTTTTAATACTTACTTTAGGTTTTGCAAGCATAAACTTATTTCTGCCTACTATGGCTCTTTACGAGTTGTATGTAAATAAATTTTCTGGAAGGGTTCCTGGATTTTCATTTAGAATTTGCTATGTTTTTGGATATATGTTTTTAGTGAATGTACCAAATTTGATTTTGAGATCTTTTTTATGGCATAACCATGATGCTGATATTTCAGTTCTTATTATGAAGAATGTGATGTGTATTTTGATTGGTATAAATGAAATTGTTGAATTTTTATGTGAAGAAAGACCAAAAAGATGTGATAATTGCAGATACCACTTTAAAGTATCAGCATACAAAGAACATTGTAAAAAATGTGTAATACACGATCCAAAAAAACAAGAATCAAATACTTTGTTAGTTCATGATAACTTATAAAAAACTATATAACTTTATCACATTTTATAGACCCAATTTTTTATTTTTTTTAAGCACTTGCGTTTGCTTGACTTTCTCTCGGAAGTGTGATATGAAACGGTGCTAAACGATAATTTTTGTTTTATGCCGCTTTTTTTAAAACAACTAAAACGTGTTATATTTTACATCGATCTATAGGAAACAATATTTTTAACGTTTTGTTTCGTACCGCTTTTTCGAGACGGAATTTTCGCTTATTTATTTGAATACAAATGTTATTTTGAATATAAATTACTTTGCTTTATTGTAGGAAAAAATAATGTTTTACTATATGAAAATATAAGTTGAAATCTTTAAAGATCAACTGTTATTGATCAATGAGCTATCACATTTTCAACAATACCATTATTTAGTTTGTTTTGCAATATTAAAAAAAATCCAAGTAGTTTTTATTAAATTTTCATTTTAAAAATTTTAATTTAAAAATTTACGTGAATTATTATCTATCTATATAATTACAATCTGATATATTCAAGATCTATATAATTATAATCAAACATATTCAAGATCAATGTTTGGTAATTCTCGATTTCAACTCTACAACAGCCAGAACCCTTTTCGACACTTATGATGCATCTTTCTTTCTAAAATCATTATGAATGGTTGCATTGTATGCAACCATTCATTACGGTTTTATTGGGGAATGTTTTTTTCTATTTAAACACAACTTTTTCTGTGATATTATATTTTAAATGTAATATTTTTTACAGATATTTTAATTTTAAGGAGCGCCAAAAGATATACCATAGAATTTAATTCAGGAGAGTTTCCTGATCAATTCAGTATTGGAGCATTCTATTTTGATAAATATTTTATGATTGATTTAGTTGTATGACTTGATGCCCCGTACTGTATAATGATTTTTCTTTCAACTGGACTAAACTATTTTTTGGTGACCTGCTTATTTTTAATCATGGTTAATATAGTAGTAAATATAGATTATAAAAAAATTTGTATTTATCTTTTACAATTTTTATTTTCAAATTTTATAATATACTAATTAGTAAGCTAAAAAAAATAAAAATTTAATTATTATTTATTAATCGTTAAAGGTTAAAAAATGGGGTAAAGGGTGTCAGATTTTTCAGCAACCGTTCATAATTTATGATTGAAATTTTGATTCGTTATATAATATGTATGCCATTGTGTCTTGGACTAAAAAATTTAAGTTTGGTCTAAAACTCAATAAAATATTAGCATTTTTGTAAAAATGGGGTAATAATTAAGGGCACAAAATTTTTAAAAATTACTTAACGAGAGAAGCAGTAAAGATTGCTCTAGTGTATGATGTAAATATTAATACAATAAGTAAGTGAGCCAAATTTCAAATCAGTTTGATAATTAGTTTTGAAAATATCTCCGTCTCCAGCCCGAAAAACATGATTTTGAAAAAATTGCAAGTAAAAAAGAAAAGATAAACAAATAAAGTTCAAAATCTTTTACTTTTTTATATTGTACTGACTAATGTTTTATATATATTGCTATATGAACATAACTTTTAGTGTTTTGATGGGGAAGGAGGGGGGGAGGCTTGGTTGGCTTGATCACAAAAACTATTTTGTACTACTTTTAACACTTTTTTTTCTTAATTTTGTTTTATGGCTACATTGCTTTTCTGCTTCCAAGGCTTGTATGGTGTCCTTACGTAAACTGCAATTTTCCCCGTTATCACAAGATGTCATTTCAAACTCATTAAAAAAATTATTTAAAAATTGTTATCCATCATAGAATTTAGAACAGCTGATCTTACTTCAATACTTAAAGCAGTTCTTTCAACACGTATATAGTTTAGGCATCTCGTATAATTTGATTTAGCGATTCATTAGAACTCTGTCTTTTTCAATGTAAACATTTTTCAGGAAAGTTATTAGAAGAAATGACTATATAACGGCTATAATGTTTGATAAATGTACACAACAGCTAAAATAGAAATATTCAATTACATGTCATTTTTCCAGCCAATTTTTTAGATTGGAATTTATACCATAAACCTTTTAGTGCGCCTACAAAACTAATGGCAATTTTTTACCCATTTCACGAAATGCTACAATATTAGGGTCCATCTCAAGTTGTTTATGCCAAACACACTTATGCTTAACTAGATCATTTAGTTTTGCATTAGAGTTCTTTTTATCAATAGTAGTAAATAAATAAATAAACAGTTTCTCATTAACAACCATTACAACAAGTTTTTAGTCCAATACCTAGGCTTACTTTTTTTGAAGAATTAAAATGTAAATTTAGAAAATCTTCACATTCTGGACATTTAAGAAGCTTAACTATGCTTTAGGTACAATAAATCTCATAATAAAGTTAAAATCTTCATTTATATTTTAAAGATCCTGTACAATTCCTTTGTTCGATAACTTATTGAATAATAAGCCTGGATTTTTTCAATTCAACTTCAGTCTGAACAGCGGTTTCTTTAAAAATGTAAACCCTTTTATCACTGTTTTTATAAAACTAATTTTTTTATCTGGTAAAGCTTTTTTGAAACAAAGATTAGATGTAGATACAAAAGTCTTTTTTGTAATCCTAGAAAAAATTAGGAACATATGATTTTATTGATATAAAAATGAATTTTCAAAAAGATGATTTTTTCAAATTTAATTACTATACTACCCCCTTAATATTCCTTAATGTTAGAATTCTCTTTTTTCCACATTTACAACCCGCTTGGTGTCGATTTCTCTAAATTAGCCAAGTTTTTCTACATTTTGTGCAGACTCCCCGAAATGCCGCACCTTCTGTCAATTTCTTGTTTAGAAAGATTAGTATTTGTTAAGAGTGCCCTGATTTCGACAACTTTTTTCATTCATATCTAAAATAAAATAACACATTTTAACAGTACAGTTAAAAAACTGCCTTAATAACCATAACTTTGAAAAAAACTACACGAAAATAAATTATTTTTACCCTAAAATTAAAAGAAATGTTCAAGAAACAATATTTTCACTCATTTGAAAATAGGGAAGAGTCGCTGTAATTAGAACAGCGCATAGTATATCGCTTTATATAAGCTACGTGGACAAATTTCAATTTTACGGAATAGAATAGCTGATGATATTTTCAAATAATAATCCCTCATTGATAACAACTTGAGGTTTTAATAGGGAAACATTTTAGATTCTTCCAACTCTGTGTACTGTTGGTGAATCTAAATTTATTGTGAAACGCACAACTTGTTACTCGCAATGAAAGACGTAAAAGTTGCAATTCTTTAATTGACTCACGTTATTTTACACAAAAATGTTATATCTGTGGTGCTACTCACAAAATAATAAATGGGGAATCAAAAGTCATGGTTGATAGAAAAGAAAATTACGGCTTGTTTTCTCAACCTTGCATGTTGGATTCTTAACACTTTTTGAAAAAAACTTTGTTTAAAAGTAAGATCTATATTTATATTCGTGATATTGCATACCTGTTAAAGTGCACTATATTTTAATGCATTATACGGAAGTTATAAGTCAAAAATTCAAAGTCAAAGCGTATTCTTCCGATTTGCAAGCTCTCGGGGTCATACTAGGAAACAGTCGCGAAATTTTATAAATATAGGTTTGTAAATATATTTACAAATGTATATTTTAAAATTGCAACATTTACGACAAGAATAACCGAACTGTAGAATAGAAATCTTATTTGTTCGGCTTTTATTGTTCACTATTGTCATAGTTACATTTTTTATTTTTTTAGTAAAACTTTATATTTTCTGCATCTTGAGAGTTTTTGAAAATTGTCCTTTACAAAATGTGCACCATAACTTTAAAGCTTTTTTGCGTTATTTTTTAAAGTGATTAAATATTGTACTTACACTATATTGATTGCACTAAGTAAAATATTATGCTATGAGATATACAGTTTTTCGTGTTTAATGCAATGGGATTTAATATGCAAGTGACAATAGAGACTAATGTTATAAGTTGTTGGAAACATGATATTGCAGTGTTATAACAAAGTATTCCAAAGTTTCCTTGATCGGAACCATAAAATTTTCGTTACCTACTTAGCGATTAAATCAAAGGGTTGAAAAATGCAATACAATTTCTCATTGAAGTTGTATAATGCGAATGGTCTACTATATCAATGATTCCTGATAACAAAACTGTTAAACCCTATGAGATGGGTAGAAAAAAACTTAATTATTAATTTTTTTTTGATCGTAACCATAAAGCTTTCCTTACCTAATCAGTGATAAAACCAAAGAGTTGAAGAAATAGTTTAGACGCAATTTATAAATTGTTATAATTTGCTTTTAATTAAAAGCAAATTGTTAAAATTATACACATCAAAAATAAAACTTTGTTTAGTGGTTTTCAATTAATAGAATAGAAGATAGCTATAATAGACAAGGTTTTTTTACAATTTATTTTATGTAGGATTTCTTTTTGCTCGAGCAACTTAAATTTTAGTAGAGGTTTTAAATTGATACTCTAGAAATTAAATTTATTTTTAATTAATTTTCCTGTTTCACTGGCTTTTTTTAAAAGAAGTTTTTTAGAATAACTGTTCCAATTAAGGAATCAAAATGTTCCAATATAGGAAACCCGTTGCCTTGATTGAAAAAAAAATGCCTTGATAAAACTGAATTTTTATACCAGTGCAATCAGTTAGATAAAATTATGGCTACAAGTACAATAGGGTTGTCTGTTTGCATTTAATCAAACCATAAATATTTTCATAGTTAAGCTATTTCGATTAAAAAATATTTATTTCTTAGGTATTCCAATTTTGAAAACTCTCCCTATATGTTAAAGATAAAAATTTGAAAAACAAATTAAAAACTCTTATAACAAACTAAAAAGTGCACAGTGACAAGGTTAGTAACAAGATGACATAAAAAGTGTCAAAAGTGACAGCGTTGTCATTAGCAAAAAAATGCACTGATTATTATGAATTGAAATTTGATTTTAAGCAACAAGTTTACTTAAAATAACAATTTTTTATTTCTCATATGAAAAAAATGAGATTGTTTATCAAAATGATCAAAATTACTAGGCGGCCATGTTAAGCATAACAGTTTATAATGGCCGCATAATAATATACACATACGAATGTAGTTTGTGTATGAATCTAATTTAATTATTTTTAAGTTCTAACCATGAGCTAATATCGAAATAGCGATAATAAAATTGTTTCAAAAATCCGATAATAAAATTGTTCCAAAAATCCGATAATAAAATTGTTCCAAAAATCCGATAATAAAATTGTTCCAAAAATCCGATAATAAAATTGTTCCAAAAATCCGATAATAAAATTGTTCCAAAAATCCGATAATAAAATTGTTCCAAAAATCCGATAATAAAATTGTTCCGAAAATCCGATAATAAAATTGTTCCAAAAATCCGATAATAAAATTGTTCCAAAAATCCGATAATAAAATTGTTCCGAGAGTTAGAAGAAAATATATAAAATAAGAATATAGAAAACCATAAAATAATTAATAAAATGCTTTATTTAAACTTTAATAAATTACAACACAACGTTTAATTATGATAATTTTTTTTTTTTTTTGCTTTTATGTTTTGCCGTATAAATATATAAATACAATTAATTTTTTTTTTTTTTTTTTTTTTTTTTTTTTTTTTTTAATTTTATTTTGCCGTATAATACTATTTACAATGAGAAAAATCGTTTACATATATAATAAATGGCCGGAGCAAGAAGAAGACATACTGTCTTATCACCGAGCCCCGTTAACATTGAAGCCGTCAGTTAATATTACAATTTAAAAACTTTAAACATAAAAGTATATATATATATATATATATATATATATATATATATTTCTACAAAGATATTATAAAACTTATAATAAGATATTAAAATAGCATAAGTTTTCAACAACAACATATTTAAATGAAAAATAAAAGTCAGAAGATCCAAAAAAAATAAATAAATAAGTTATGACTTTTTCACAAAAAAAACAAACAAAAAAAGTAGATGAAAACCTATTCAGTTTATATATTTTTTATTATTATTTTATAATCAAATTTTAAAATAAATATTTTAGATCGAAATTTTTTCCTAATAAGAAACGTTTACATACTATTTTGAATTGTTCAAAAGATATGTTTTGAAGAATGTTATTTTTATTAATTTTTTGAAAAAATTCGTTCCATAGAAATGCTCCACGATATTGAATTTGGAATGAACTGAGTTTGAAATAGAATCTTGGAACTACAAAATTATCATTTGAAAAATTTGTGGGGTACTTATGAGAAATTTTAGTAAAGTAAGAGTGAAATATATTAGGCGACAAACCATGTTTAGATTTAAACATGAACAGCATTACTTGATATATGTTAAGTTTATAAACATTGAGTGCATTAAGTTCCATTAAGAAAGGCTCTCCATGAGCAGTTCTCTTAACGCCAAAAATAATTTTGCATGCAATTTTTTGTTTACTATAAATTTTTTTAAGCTTTCCATAGTTGCTACTTCCCCATGCAATATTGCAATAGGATAAATAACTATGGATAAATGAAAAATATATAATTTTTAAAGACTTGATATTAAGAAATGGTTTAACTCTATATAGAACAGAAATATTTTTGGAAATTTTATTTTCAATAGATTTAATATGAGATTTCCATGATATATTTTCATCTAATATTATTCCCAGGAAGTTTACATTTGATTCTCTTTTAATAACCGAATTATTCATAAAGAGATTGGGTAATTTTAGAGGGAGGTGATCACTCTTACTAGGTTTATGAAACAACAAAAATTTAGTTTTCAGTACATTTAATGAAAGTTTATTACAAATAATCCAATCATTAACTTTTATTAGTTCTTCATTAAATATTTTAAAAAGATCTTTTATATTTTTATTTGAGTAAAAAAGATTAGAGTCGTCAGCAAACAAAATAAGATTTAAAGTCTTTGAAGCTAAATATAAATCGTTAATGTACAACAAGAATAATAGTGGTCCTAGGATGGATCCCTGGGGAACACCACAAGTTATAACTTTGTTTCCTGTTTCATTTTCTTTATACACTATGTATTGTTTCCTGTTTGACAGGTAATTTTTAAACCAGAGTAGGTTATTGTTTAATACTCCATAGAGTTCTAGTTTTTCTATAAGTATGTCATGGTCAACCGTGTCAAATGCTTTTGACAGATCAATAAAAACTCCTAGTGTATAACAATCATTATTGAACCCATCGGATATATAATTTATTAAATCGATTACTGCATGATCCGTTGAATGTTTTTTTTTGAATCCAAATTGTTTATTATACAGTATTTTGTTTTTGGTTAAATATTTATTAAGCCTATCATACATAATACGTTCTAATAATTTTGAAAAGCATGGTAAGACAGAAATAGGTCTATAATTTGACATAATTGTGTTATCGCCAGTTTTAAAAATAGGTGATATTTTAGCAATTTTTAATTTCTCCGGTACAATACCGGATTGTATTGAAAGGTTAAAAATATGAAACAAAGATGGTTCTATGATATCGAAGATTGCTTTAACTACGTTCACGCTAATTTGATCAATGCCAGCGGATTTATTATTTTTCAGACTATTGTACGCATTACGCACCTCAGTTATATTTAAACTAACTTCTTTCATAGATATATTGGTTGGTTTTATATAGGATTTAAAATTTGTGGTGTTTTTTGGGATTTTACTTGCTAAATTTGGGCCAACTTCAAGGAAATAGTCGTTGAGCTTTTCAACGATGGTTTCTTTATTACTGATCATTTCGCCATCAATTATGAGTTTTTGTGGCAAATTATTGTTAGAACATCTTTTTTTACCAATTATCTGGTTAATCACATTCCAAGTTTTTTGAGTGTTTCCTTGTGTTTTTTTTAGCATCTTAGCATAATAAATTCTTTTAGAGTGTTTCTTTGTTTTTTCAAATAAACTTTTATAATTTTTGTAATTTATTTCATTTGTGAATGATTTATGTTTTAGATATTTTTCATAAAGTTTTTGTTTTCTCTTAGATGATTTAAGTAAACCTTTGGTCATCCAAGGGCTTAAAAGTGATTTTGAATTTAAAACTATTTTTTTTAGTGGAAATGCCAAATCGTAATATTTACAAAACTGCGCCAAAAAAAGATCATACGCCTTATTTGCCTCTTGTGATTGTAATATAAGGTCCCAATCAATTTTTTCTGATAAGAGATTTCGAAAGTGCAACAGGGAGTTTTCATTGATCTGTCGCATTTGGATTGTAGATTTTAAAGCAGAATGATTATCAGTTATATTATTTGTAATTAAGAATATTGGGAAATGATCTGTTATGTCAGTTTTGATTATACCAGATTCTAGGAGGCAATTATGAATATTATTAGTAAATATATTATCAAGTAATGTTGATGAAGTGTTAGTTATTCTGGTTGATTTGCTTATTGTTGGAATTATATCATGTTGAATTAAGGTATTTAAAAAGTATTGAACATTTACATTTGAAGAATGATTTAACAAGTTTATATTGTAGTCACCAGTTAAGTAAACGTGTTTCTTTGTTATGTTGGTGTTGCTTAAAAAATTTTTTAAATAAGATTTAAATATTTTAAAATTCCCACCTGGCTTTCTATAAATAGAATTAATGATAATATTTTTGGTTGCTTTATTTGTTATTTCGATGCACAACGACTCACAATCTGTATCATTAACATTGACGTCATTACGCAATATAAAGTTAATAGATTTGTGAATAAAGATACTTACACCGCCACCAACGTGGGTTTTACGAGGTTGGTGAATTGATACGTAGTTATTTAATTCATAATTGCAATTTTTTTCATTGCTTTTTAACCACGTTTCCGTGAGACTAATTATTTTAAAATCGTGGTTTAGATCATGCAATAATAGTTTTAGATTATCAAAGTTTTTATTAATACTTCGAATGTTTAGATTTAAAATTGAAAAATTATTTTTTTTTTTACTAAAAAATTGAGTAGATTCACGGACTGAATAGTATTCACTTACAATGTTTTTTTCATTGAAATAGTCATCAAAGCTGCTATTTTCCTTATTAAAATTAAATAAAAAGTTGTCATCCATTTTGAAAAGAAAAAGTAATAAAATAATTTCGTAATCACGAAAATAAGATATTAAAAAATTAAAATACTAGGATATTAAATTATTACTTTTCCTTGAAGCCCAATCGCGTATGATCAGCTTATCATACGAGATGGTTGCAAACTTTCCTGCCGCTCGTTCGATTTTCATCTGTTCCCGTAAATTCTTCCTAATTTGCACTGTCTCAGCGCAAAAATCTTCATTGATATAGATATTTTTACCTTTAAGATTAGTGGTCTTTTTAAGAATATCGATTTTATCCTTAAAGTCCAGAAGTTTTATTATTATTGTTCTTGGTTTAACTGAGTTTTTTTGGCCAGTTCTGTGTGCCCTTTCTATTTTAATGCCTTTTAGACCTAAATAATTTTCAAAAATTTTATTTACCTTCATTTCGCTGTCTTCCCAGCTTTCCCCATCGTTTTCTTTAACTCCGTCAATTCTCAGATTGTTCCGCCGTGATCGATCTTCCATTTCTCTTAGTTTGCCTCTAATTTTAATAAATGCTGATTCGTTACTTTGAATTGCGCTTGTTGTTATACACTTCTCTTGTGAATTAACGACAGACCTAATTTTTTCATCTATTAAGTGTTCGTGAAAATTTAGACTCACTTTAATATCTTCAACCTCTTTTTTTATTGTTTTGATCTGTTTACAATTTTCTTTAATATTTGATTCAACAATATCTAATCGCTCGTATAATATTTTTGTGCTACTACTTATAATGTTTAACACATTCTTTTCTTGTTGTTTTATCATGCTTTCAGTTTCCTTTTTAAACTCCTTAAACATTTTTTTCATCATTTTCTCTATTTGATCGATTGTAACTGCCATATTAAATATATCGAGTATATATATATAATAATAAAATAATAATATTATATATTTTATAATAAAATAATATCTAATACGAAATAACTTTTTGGCTTTATAAAAACGTCTTGCTTGCTCAATGTTCAATGTGCGAAAAAAAAAAAAAAAAAAAAAAAAAAAAAATTTCAATATTAATTGTATTTAATTGTCTTATCGCCAATTAAAACTCAAATAATTAATTATTATTACTACTCAATATATAATAATACTCAATAATATGCCTGTTCTTTCTATTCTTGTTCTTGTTGTGTTCCTAATAAACTGTTTTTAGAAGAATTTTCTAGAATTATAAAATGTATTTTTAATGAATTCCTCCAATTTTTTTAGCGACAAAAGGTTTAAATCTTCTACTTTGATTATGTATCCATATTATCATATTTATGCTGTCCGTCCTAAATACTACTTCTTTGATATCAACTTTGTGGGTTTCTGAGACACTGCGACTTAATTTTTATGCTAATACTACACCAAGTTGTTCTAATGGTGGCATGCTTACTGATAATAGAGGTGTCACTCTCAATTTTGCTGCAATAAGCTTGATAAAACTTTCGTCATCTTTATATTGATATCAAGCGTACGCCATATGCTAATCCTGAAGTATCTGGAAATGTGTGACACGAAAATAGCACCGGACTCGTTTTACGATTTTAAATACACATTAGTGATTTTACATTTTGTAAATCTTTAACATTTGGAACCATTTAGCTGCTAATTTAGATAGTTTAAGATCAAACTGATCCGAGCCAATTTCACTGGTTCACATATGCTGTAAAAGCATTTTTGCTTTTATCGTGTATGGTGATAAAAATCCAAGTGGGTCAAACAACGTCATTATCTTCTTCAGGAAGTTTTTTTTGGTAAATAAGAATTATTCGTCAAGTGCTTGGTATTTAAAAATGAAAATATCTTCATTTGATGACAACATAATTCCTAATATTTTAACAGAAAGCAGTTCACTTTTATCCAAAATTTACTTCTTCAGATCTATCTTTAGTTGGAATCTCTTTCAATACTTTTAAAAGAAATTCCAACTAAGATTCAATAAATCTCGGAAATTGACAACCGTTTGTGTGACGCGAGCTGAGCAATCTTTTTGTGACGCGAACTGAGCAATAAATGGAGATGAATTAGTTCCAAATACTACACTTTCATATTCATAAATATCTAGCTCTTTGTTTTTATCTATATCTCTCCACAAAAGTCTTTGAAATTTCCTTTCATCTTTAAAAAGGCGTATTTGTAGATACATCTCCGCTATATGACTTATCACAGCCACAATATATCGTCGAAATTGGAGTAACACTCAAAATGAATCTTGCTGAAGTTTTGGACTCTAGAGGATGTCGTTGAGTGGTAATCCGTCGTATTTGGCTGATCCATTAAATACTGGTCTTGTTTTAGTAGTCTGATGATTTATTCGAATAACTGGATAGTGAGGTATAAACCAACTTTAATTTTCAACTTCTGTATTGTCCAACTAACAAATATATCCCTTTTCACAATATTGGGTTATAACGTTTGTATAGGTTATACAAACGTCTATGTTTTTCATTTGTTTCATTTCGGTTTGTAATAATTGATTACGAGGCGTTTTTTTTTTAATTTTTTCTTTCTTTCCACGGTATGCCAACTTGCACCTACATTCGGAAAGCAATTTTTCTCAAATGTTTTTATTTCTTTGCTACAATTAACAGCTCTTAAATTATTATTCTAAACTAATATTCTAATATTAAACAAACATATAACAGTATATAATATTAATAATAAACTAATATTCTGTTATTGATATCAACTAAAGAAAAATTTATACCGCTTTTATGTGGATTTTACTTTTACGGTTGCAACAGATTCTGGTCGTTTATTTTTATAAAAAATTTATTGGTTGAAACAGGTTACAAAGTTTTCTAACACTATTGAATGTGTAAAAGCAAAATAGTTAAATTATTGAAAACTTTTTAATGTTTTTAAGCTTGAAAATCTAGAAGTACTTTTAAATATTAATTATTTACGTTACAGGCTTCAACTTGCAAATTTGTTGCTGATCTTCGCTTATCAAGTATACATTTTTGCATATAGGTAAATATTTTAGCTAAAAAATAATTTGTTAACTTTCTCTTAAGAAGCAAATTTAAAACTATTTAATGCAAAGAGATATAATAGCTAGAGGGAGAACGAAACTGAAAATGCTGTATAACTATTCCAGCGGCAAGTCAAATTGGTGCTTTGCGAAAAAAATGAAAAAAATTGAAATGTAAGCTTTGAAAGCTGTAATCAAAGTGGATTAGTTTATTAAGTAATCAAATCAAAGTGGATATTAAGTAGGTTTTTAACAACTATTCGATCAATTAAGAAGTTAGTTACAACAAAAATCACGATCATCGAACAAAAATCAGGCGAAGTAATTGTTACTTGCACACCTCGAATATAAGTATAATTATCTAAGCTTTAGACAATCTTTACTACCTGTTTTTTTGCTGAACCTTATTTTTGCTGGCCTGTTCAGCTCTAGGTTTGTTACATTCTTTAAGAATGTTTTTTTGGACAGGCACTTATTAAATCCCTCGAGGCTTTTATATTGTGTTGGTGTATTTATGCTGGATTTAAAAGCAAATTTGCTATATTCTAAATAAAGAGATATAAAATTTCTTTTTGTAAATCCGGCAAAAATGCTACCAATTCTTATCTAGATATTTATTAATTAAGTTCTAATCTAGAAATTTATTATTAGTTGTTCAAAAAGTACAGCAAAATATAACAATAAACCAACTATAAATAGAGTAAAACCGGGTCAAACCGCACACTTATCAATAAAAATTAAATAACTTTTTTATTCTTCATTTTTTTTTTTTTCATTTTTTTTTTATTAGATAGGTAATAAAAAACTACATAAGATAATATAAATATATGTTGAAAAAAAATAATAATAATCAACTATCGAAAATATTAAATGTAAAGCAAAAATGTAAAGTGCGGTTTTAGGCCACATTCTTATAAAGCTGTACGCTTGAGAAAACATTGAATTTTTTAAATTTTAACTTTTTTTTATTATATTTTTTAACGCAACTTATATTTAAGGAACTATAATAAAATTGTTACATTTTTTGCAACAAAAAAATTTAGTTCCAACTGCATATTTTTTTGGTAAACATGTTTCTTTGCACAACCGTTCCCGACACATCGAATTCTCGCATTGCAACATTTGTGTAACTGTACTCTACACTTTTTACATTTTGCAACTTTTAATCGTTTGCCTGCTGGTACTTGTTCTTCATTATTGTTTTGCTGCGGTTACTCAGCATTGTTATGTTTAGGCATTTGAGTACTTGGCATAGAGAGTCTACGCTTTGCGTTAAGTTTAGCAACTTTCACGGCTTCCTTTGTTGCTTTTTCTTAATCTTTTTGTTTGAGGAACTTGATCACTTCGATAATACATTTTCCGCCAAGTTTTGACATGTTGCACTGCTTCGGTTTCTTAACATGCGATTGGTTTCTGGCTTGAAAAAACTGCTTCAACTCTATCTCGGTACTATTTTTGCAGCGCTTAACACATGCTTGATACCAATCAAAACTTGAAGCTGGTGTAGTTGAAAAAGATGGTAGTTGGTGTGTAGTTAGAGTAGGTGTTGTGGCGGTTATTGAAGATAATGAAGCTGTGTCTGAGCAAGATGGTGTCGGTCTCAGTGGGCACAGTACGTTATTAAAACGTTCTTTGGACGTTTTTATTAGGTTTAAACCTTATAAAAACGTCTAAAAAACGTTTTAAAAACGTACCGTGCTCACTGGGGTGCTACAGAGGCTGTTAAAGTTAATGAAGGTGGATTAAGCGTTTGTGTGATTGCCAATGCCTTATGATTTATGTTGTTTTTATTAGCCAGTGTACTGGAAACCAGCGATTGCATGCAAGCGTGTAAAACATTTACCACTCTCCTCCAGCAGTTAGAGCAATGGTGGAAAATTTTATTTATCTAAATCCTTACATTTTGAGTCTTTTTTAAAACTTCGCAAGAATTTCTTTCCATGCTTGTTTGACATGACAATAGACACCTCTATCCAATGGTTGCAGAATATGTAAAGAATGCTCTGGTAGACAAATCAAGATTATATTGTGTTTTTTGCACAGCAATACTGCTTCCAAAGTTATGTGAGTTGTATGCCCATCTAATACTAAATTATGAATACCACCAATTTGCTCAGTTTTGGGTATAAATATTTCTTTCAGCCATTCAATAAAAGTATCTTGCTCCATCCAACCTGATTTTGAAATTGAATATTTGGTGCTTTGCTTTGATCATCCAATAAACCTGTTTCATCGCAGTTCCAAATATTCGACCCAGAAGTTATATCAGTCTGTTGATATTGCTTGGCGATGCATTCAAAATAACAATCGAATATTTCTGGCTTACAAGAAGTGGCTCTTTTAGATGCTAAGTTATTTGCTTTTCTTGTTGAATTTTCTTTTGACCATCTCTTCATAAAGGCATAAAACCAGTCTTTACCAGGCTTGCCATTTTTGAATAAGTGCAATTTATATTCGCATTTAAGGTAGCCACGTACAAATTCTAGGATTTCAGGTTAAACCATAGCCTCAGCCACCAAGTAATTGGAACGCATACACCATCAATCTTTCTGTTTCATCAGAGGGTACTGTTGTTGCACCTGAGCAATGGAAGCCTTTGTTGTTGTTATTTTTGCAATCTTTGAGCCTTGAGACTGGAACGTCATGCTTGAACCAAGGTTGTGTTTGTTCCAATGATAACTTATACTCCTATATTATCAGGCTAATTAAATTGTCCTACTTAGTGAATTGACTTTAACTGAAAAACAACATACAAATGTTTGAAATTTAAACTATACTTTAAAGTTACTTAATTTTAGTAGATAAAATTCTTGAATTTGCTTCTAATGTGCGTATACAAACGTTTTAAAACAACTTTTAACATAAACAATCAGCATATCAGCAGCAACAGTTCTCTCTTTTTTTTTAGATGTTTTCAGTTCAAATTTTATGGCTGAGTCTTTTAGGCGCCAAAATATACTATGATAAATTCTAAATTTAATTATAAATTTAATTTAAAATTTAAAAACATCTTTTAAAAAAATAATATTTTGCACTAAAAAAATATATATATTTTTTGTTGGTGACAGTACAAATATCAAACCTGTGACATGAGGAAACGTTTTTAATGTTAAAGTGTACAAATTATTCGCACTATAAGGCAGATGATAAATCATGACATTTCAGTTTGTGCGCTCTTAGGAATAATAAAGATGGTAAGAAAATATTTTACTAGAAAATGATTTTAGTAAGTACCAACTAAATAAACATATATAAATGCAAAATTGACAAAAATACTTTTTGTCATATGCATTTGCCTATGACAAAAAAGTTGCTAATATATGCCTGTTAGATACAAATTTGATTGAGAAAATTTTCCAATTAACTCCACCACCTGAATATCATCTTTTTAAATAACATTTATGTAAGCTCTGCTTTTTGCTGATAAAAGTCTAAAAAACGTATTTGAAACAAAAAAAAATCATTATCAGAGAAGGCTAACAACAGTGGTTTTGATACAACCAAAGGTGTTAAAAATTTATGTTTAACATAAAACTTTATGTCCACGATGTATTTTCAAACACGATTTTACTTAAACATAAGTTTACAGAGATAATAATAGTAACAAAGATAATATGAAACATTTCTATTGAAAAAACTTTTTATATAAAGGAGGATACTTAAATGTAAGTTTTACATGATCAAGGAGTATATTAATTAGCAGAAAATTCCGAATGGTGTTATATCAAAACAAACGTTCAAAGCAGTGCTTAAAAATAATAAAACATTGAAAAGATTTTGAAAATAAAGGATATGCTAGTTAGGTTTTAATAAGGTCATAAAAAGGTTTTTAAAGATGTATTTATGTTGAAGAAATACAGCATTCTTTTTTTAACTATAACTACATTTAGAATTTGTAGATTTTCATTTGTTTAAAGTTGAAATTTATGTATGTTTTTAGTATGTGTTTTCAGTAGAGGCAAAGTTATTTTTTCCGTTATATATATATTTCTGCCAAGCGTGAAGAAAGTCGCATCCTTTTCTTTTTGCGCTGATATTCATTAAAATAAAACGTCTACGCAAAATAAATATAAATGAAAAGATTAAATTTTTTTTTTTAAGTGGTTGCACAGTGGACCAGAATACAACAAAAGTTATCAAAA
This sequence comes from Hydra vulgaris, assembly GCF_038396675.1. Taxonomy (NCBI): domain Eukaryota; kingdom Metazoa; phylum Cnidaria; class Hydrozoa; order Anthoathecata; family Hydridae; genus Hydra; species Hydra vulgaris. The sequence continues at coordinate 24,731,217 of NC_088927.1, forward strand.
ATAGAAAAAATCAAAGTATAGCTATATTACACATCAAAACATAGGATTTGGGGGTCAAAGAATCTATTTCTGACTTCAAAATTGAATTTGACTTATCTGGCTAACGCAGTATATGGTTTTTAGAATCAACCTACTTGATTTTGGCACTCAAAATATAAAAATATAGCTTTTTTCATTCAGGAAATCCATTTCTAAATTCAAAATTATAATTAAGCACCATAAAATTCAAATAAAAATTTTTCTTCAATTAAAGTCTTAATTTCTTTGGGAAGAAGTCAGAAAGTTCATTAACCAATACAAAAACCTAGAAATTCGGAAACAATTGTAATTAGTGAATTTTTTAAACTTTAGTCCGTTATAAACAGTCTTGCAAAAGTATAGAAAAATCCTGTGTTCGTTAATTTAGTTATTTGTTAACTACTTTTTTATTATTATTTCCAGTTAAACAAGCAATTACATATTATTATTACATTTTAAAGACAAATTTGGGAAAAATACTAATAAGCCAAGCACCGCTTTCTATGCAACTATTGAAAAAAAATATTATTTCAATTGCAGCAATAGAAACTTAGCTGATAGTGCTTAACAAAAGTAAACCTGCAGAAATGAATAACTTTCATCCTCATATGCTAAATGAAATACACTCTTCAATTTCCCCTCTAATTTTAATTATTTTCTACCCTTTTTTTTCAAGTTTTGTTCCAAAGTTTAAAAAACTAACTTTTAAAATTACCACCTAATCTTAATTACAGTAGCGGCATAAAGTCTTTAAAAAATCTATTTTCTGACTACCCGCTTTTTTTTTAAATTATTTTTATTAGTCTACTCATTTAATCCAGGTTCTATTTTTTTCTAGAAACTTTGAGCGTAAAAAGTTTTTTAAAGTTTCTTATATATTTGTTTCTGTTTTCCTAATAGGTAAGCTTTCCAAATACCAAAAGTTAATATTTCTGAAAAAGCACAAATGTTGTTTCTTTATTTTGAATTTATTTTTCTTTTCTCTTATTTACCGTTTATAAAAACCTGTTCTGTATAAGATGTGGCGGAGGCACTTCATACATTTGATCCATCTATGAAGAGCAGGGCCGCCAAGAGCCGTCACGCCGCTTGGAACAGCAACCTTGATTGGCGCCCTTATTTTAAAAACTTCTCTATATATATGAAGGACCTTTTAATCTTTCTTTTAGGTAATTTCTTTTCATTTTGCGCCCCTTGGATATCTGCCGCACGGCATAAACTGTCTCTTTTGCCCCCCCCCCCTCCCTCTCGGCTCTGACGAAGAGTAGATATTCCATAGGAAAAGGGTCACTAGCTCATTTCCTTTAATATAGTTCAGCTACTTCAGTACTTCTTTGTTCTTTTTACTATTATTCACAATTTATAAATCTACTTTTTATTCAAGAGTTATCCTGATTATAATTACTAAAAGCGTGTTATGTAACTATAAACACTATACTGTAACTATAGATAATGTTTAATGTAAAAAATTTAATGTTTAAAACTATAGATACTGTTTAATGTGGAAAATGAGCATTCTTCAAAGCTGTTTGATGTGTTTATGGTCAAGAAGATTGGCAAGGCTACGCGAATATTAAAAATATTGGTTTCTATGTCATTTATCTAATTGGTTCGAGTAGATCAAAACATGTAGCCTTGCGTTTTCCTCTTTTATAATCACTCTCAGCCTAAATAAAAAATTAAAAAATTTATCGGATATCAGCACACGCGTTTTTGGGGACATCTCACGCGCCTTTGTGGACAGCCGACGCGTTTTTGTGCGCTAAAATTAACCTTTAAACCATCATGTTAAGAAAATTTACAGAAAACAAAATACAAAATTTAAATAGAGTTTTTCTTCTTATTTATTTACTCTTTTCTGTTTCATTAAATTCAAAATAATTTTTAAAACGCCATACCCGTTTTTCGCGCTTTTCATCGTATCCAGTATTTTGTATTGAATTAAGAAATAGTTTATTATAGTTTTTATTAAATATTTAGATATATGATTAACAAATAATTTTTTTAGCACTTTACTCGTACGATAACTCTTTTAAAATAATGTTTATTTATCCAATAAAAGTTAAAAATAGTAATACAATTTTCTCACCCTAATATGCCTCAATAAATTAAATTATATATGTATAATGTTTATTGTTTAAAGCATAAAACCTAATTGATATTTTTTAATATCAATTAGGTTTTATGCTTCTTGTAAGCAACTCCTTTTTAGATATTAATGAATACAGTAAACTCCTATAGTTAAATCAACTTTAGGCTGTACATAGTCAACAAAGACTGTACATAGACAGGCAATTATACGAATAAAATGATGGGGTAGGATGGGGGAGGGGGGAATGAATCGTGTATTCTTAAAAAGTACCAACTGTTATAAAAACAAAAAGGTCCTTAAAACTAAAATTCCGACTGAATTGTGTTAAGTATCGATTGTAACTTAAAAATCGCTTTAAGTGGCGGGGGAAGGGGGTGGAACGCACACTTCACACTCCCCAAAAATTGCCTCTGTGCATAGTCCTTACTTACCATCTTGCATATTGCAAATAATGTGAACATTTATACTATATTTTAACTCGGGTAATTATTACATTACCCAAGTTAAAAAATAGAGTTTCATAAAAATAAAGTTATATATTCATAAAATTAGAAATAAAAATATTTTTTCTATTTAGAAATAATAAAAATGTACAAGCTATCTTTGTTGGCAAAGTTTGGCTGTATTGCTGTAATTATATTCCAAGGGTTTTTGCTGAACAAGTATTTAACCTTGTCTTATGATATAAAATGGTGGGCTTGGTATGTCGGAGATACATATGTTGTTGGTGTTTGGACGTTAATTTTATTTTATCTACATAAAAAGTTTAAACAGAAAAGCTTGAATGAAGTCGACCCCGTAGACCATAGAAAATTTTCCGATGAAATAAAATATGCTTTTTTTGCCTGGATAACTTATATTCTTTTTTTACTGCCAAGAATTGTTGTTTTATTTAACACATTTCCTCCAAAATTTAAGAAGAGCGATTTCTTTGGACATAACTTATTAAAAGTATCATTGGCAAGTACTCCGCTTGTTTTTTTGTTAATGATCTTTGGTTATCACAACGCAAATACAACTCAAGATCGTAAAGTATATATTTCTTCATTAGCATCAAAAGTAACTTTAGATCTTTTTGATAGCATGGATTTGCTGGAGTTGCTTTTTGAACCCAAAGGTGTACCTAAAGTATTTTTAATACTTACATTGGTTTTTGCGAGTATAAACTTATTTCTTCCCACTATGGCTCTTTACGAGTTGTATGTAAATAAATTTCCTGGCAGAGTCTCTGGATTTTCATTTAAAACTTCCTATGTTTGTGGATGTATGTTTTTAGTGAATTTACCAAATTTGATTTTGCGATTATTTTTATGGCATAGTCATGATGCTGATGTTTCTGTTCTTATCATGAAGAATGTAATGTGCATTTTGATTGGTATAAATGAAATCGTTGAATTTTTATGTGAAGAAAGATCAAAAAGATGTGACAATTGCATGTGCTATTTTAAAAAAGCAGCATTTAAAGAACATTGTGAAAAATGTGTAGCAAATGATTCAAAAAAACAACAATTAGATATTTTATTGGTTCATGATAATTTATAAAAACTATATAGTTTTATAATATTTTACAGACTTACAATTTTAATTTTTTAAGCACTTTTGTTTGCTCAACTTTTTCTCGGAAGTGCGGTATGACGTGATGCGAAAATATATTTTTGCTTATGTCGTTTTTACAAAACAGAGAAAATCCATTTCGTTCAAATATCAGTTTTTTATGAAATAATGATTTTACTGTTTTGTCTTGTACTGTTTTTTTTTAGACGGAGCATAAATTACTTCGCTTAATTGTAGGAAAAAACAAGTTTTTAAACTAAAATCTTTAACTTCAACTGTTTTTAATCATTAATCACATTTTCAACATTAAGACTTTAAGTCATGTTAAGACATTAGGACTTAAGAAACAAAAAAACATTTAAAAAAGAAGTGAAAATGTTTTTATTTTATTTTAATATTGTTATTATTATTTTTTATTACTAATACTATTTTTTTTAATTTTTAAAAAGCTTTATTTTTAAGAAAAATTTGGAACTTTGAGAAAAAAAAACTGTCCAAATATTGTAACGGAAATTTACTTTAGACATTTGTAGTTTTATAGGTCTATAAAACTAAAAATAAAGACTATTTATAGACGTTACTTCTAACAACTACTAATATTTAAAAAGCAAGTAAATTTACTCCGTAATTTAATTTCATAAAATTACGCAATAAATTTTATATTCAATCATCAGTAAACTCAACAGTCCCAGAATCCCCAGAATACTCATCAATTTAATCTTGAGAATGTTCATCATTTGAAGCAAATACAAATCATACTTAAAATATATCGTATTTCTTCCATGTAATAATTTATTTCCATTATTATTAATAATTTACTTCCATATAATAATCAATTAATGTTTTTATCACGATTTTGCTTTAATGAGTGCCTTGACTTATTCTTTTATAATTTGTTATTAACAGCTTTTCCAATCAAAATCTCCACAGAACAGAGATTTCTATTTAGAAAAATGGCTTTTTTAAAATTTCTACAGTTATTATATTTTAAAAATGTAAATTTAAAAAACACTACAAATATATTCAAGATTAATGTTTGATAATTTTCGATTTCGACTCTACAACAGGCAGAACCCTTTTTGACATACTTTTGATGCATTTTTCTGACATTGTCTGCAATCGTTTATTAAGGCATTGGTGAATAATCTTTTCTATTAAAACACACCATTTTTGTAATACTTTATAAATTTGCCGTTAAAAATAACTACAACTTTTGTAATTTTGCGCCCAAATATTTTCTATAGGATTCAGTTACCTGGCTAATACAGAAATGGAACATTCTGATAAGTATATTATGATTGAGTTTTTTGTATGACATCATGACATGAAAGCCATTTTTTCACCTGGACCAAACTATTTTTTGGTTAAACTAAACTATTCTATTTTTTAGGATAATCTTGGTTAGTATTTCTTTACCACTAGGTCTTAGAATTATCTTTTTTTCACGTTTACCAACTCTCTTTTTAAGCAAAAAAAAAATTAGAAAACCCTAATTTTCTAATTTTTTTTTACATTTTGTACAGAATTTTGTACACCATTTTTTCTTACATTTTGTACAGAAAACTGCGAAATACTACCTCATGGCATTTTCTTGTTGAGAAAGATTAGTATTTGTTAGGAGTGCCCTGACTTTGGCAAATTTTTGTAGTAACAAGCCTTTTTTTTCCCGCATTTAAAATAAAAGAACATATTTCAATACCATAGTTAAGAATTTGCCTAAATTTACTTTAACTTTTAAAAAAAGTGGCATAAAGTAAAATTATTTTTACCTTAAAACGAAGAAAATTATTTAAAAAAATATTTTATACTGATTTAAGTATAGGGAACAGTTACCAAAGTTTGAACAGCTCGCAGCGAATTGCCTAATACAAGCTGGGTAGACCAAAGTCAGTTCAAGAAACCGACTGATTGATGATGTTTTCACATTAACAATCCCTAATTAGTAACAACTTAAGGTGTTTATTATGAAAAAATTCCAGAGTAATGAGTCATAAACAATAAAAGTGACGTTAAAATAAAATTTCAGTTTCGAAAACATTTTAGCTACAAATTCAGTGCTTATACTATTTAACAAAATTTTAAGAACGAAAATCATTTGGTAATTATTATTTGATGTATTTTACTTTAGTATTTTTCTTTGGAGTTACTTTGAAAAAATAAGTGGTTTAAGTGGTGCCATTTGAGATTTTAAAAACATATGTAAAAATTGCAGTTCTTTTTTGCTCTTTATTATTAAAGCATAAAACTAATTTTATCCACTTATATCCAGGCTAATTTTTTTGATATAGTGTAACCACAACCCTAAGGTGTTCAGTGGTCACACCTAAGGTGTTCAGTGGTTACAAATTTAGCTTCCTGGGTAAGCAGTTTAATTTTTATTTATTTTTTTTTAAATAAAATTAAAAGTTTATTAGAGGACAATAATTTAAATTTTAAAACAAGTTTGTGCGGGTTCTGTGCTTCAACGACATCTGAAGTGAGTCGGACTCAAGATTGGCTCAAAAAGACTTAAATGATTTGTTTTTAAAAACCAAAAGACGTAGGGTTGTAGACTTAATGCAACTGCGGAGTACCAGTGAATTACCTACCGCTGTTTACACAATACATTGTCTGTCAGGTTAAAGAAATGTGGTCACTATTAATAGAAAAAGTACATGAACAATAGAATGAAGAAAATTTATTAATGCGATTTGTGGTGGCAGGCATTTCAGTAGCGATAAGACATTTCAGTAGCGATAAGTTTAATATGTAAATTTTAAATCTATTAGCCCTTTTATAAACGAAAAAGTGGTCACTCAAAGCAGGACATGATTAATTTTCATACCTTTTTACATAATTTTCATAATTACATAATTTACATACATAACTTTCATAATTTATTTAATCCAAAAAGTTGTATTATCAACCAGAACATTTTATTTCAAACTGAAATTAAACTATCAAGCCAATATTAAAAATACAAACTTACAAAGTAAAGGTGTAAGATAGAAATACTTGAATTTTTTCCATCACTTTGTATTGTTAGTGAATTTAAATTTATTGTGAAACACAACTTTTTACTTACGTTGACAGACGGAAAATAATGCAATGCTTTAGCTGACTCACAAAAATTTGTTTTCTACACAAAAATGTTATCTTTGTAGCCCTACTCCTAAAATGATAAATGGGGAGTTAAAAGTCATGGTTGATAAAAAAGAAAATTACGGTTTGGGTTTGTCTACCTTGTATGCATAAAACTTTGCTTTGCTTGCCACACCTACGCTACCGTTTTTACATAAAAAGTGCCAGATGAGGATAAATGTAGTGTCAATCAACGTTTGAAAGAAATCAAGCAAAAGTTAAAAAAAATGATTTATTGTAGACAAAACGAAGCCTAGTTATGGCAATACAAATGATGACAACAAAAATTGCTGGTTTTTTCTAAATCCAGAAACGACCGGAGAAACTACAGAAGAAGACATCAAATTAAAAAAAATTAGTTTTTTTATTGAAAAAGTTATTTTCTGGTCATAATATTGGTTATGCAGAACTTTAAAAACTTTGTTTTAAAAATAGAACTTTATTTCTTTTTTTGGTTTATACTTGTGTTTATACATATCTTTTACATAAGTGCTCCAAAAAAATTATAGTTTCAATAGTTATGCTCCTTTTTTCTCTTATCTAAATATACGCTAGTTTACTAGTACGCTAATTTAATAGTAGTAGTAGTAGTAGTAGTAGTAGTAGTAGTAGTAGTAGTAGTAGTATTAGTAGTAGTAGTAGTAGTAGTAGTAGTAGTAGTAGTAGTAGTAGTAGTAGTAGTAGTAGTAGTAGTAGTAGTAGTAGTAGTAGTAGTAGTAGTAGTAGTAGTAGTAGTAGTAGTAGTAGTAGTAGTAGTTGTAGTAGTAGTAGTGTCCTTTCGAGCCTGTTTGACACAGAACTTTTGGCAACCATTGCAACCGAGGTAATGGCGAGAAAGAGTTGTAGCAGCTTATATAAGAAATTGTTTTATAAGAAAACGTGAACGAAAGTGTATGCAAATATCTAACGTACGTAAAATTCAAATTGTTTAATGTTAAATCATACTAAAACATATATCAAGTTTTACAGTTTTATTTTTGCTTGAAAATTGCATTGTCAACCTCTCCTGGATTTTGATCTTTTGAATTGAAAAAATTTTATTTTAGTGACCTAAAAAAAAATTTTTAGGTCAGCTAAATTCAATAATTATTCTTATAAAGATTGGCACCAGTATAAATTGTGTTGTAAACCTCGCCTAACCGCTAGAGAGTAATTAGCGGTTTATGTTGTAACATGACTTTATTTACGTGTGAACCTCGCGTTCTAAGCCGCAAGGGAATAAACGTTATAATATAGTTAACGTTTAATTAATTTTTTAGATTTACACTCAGTTGGTAAGAAATAAAATTAGTTGAGCAAAAAGTAGTTTCTTTAGTGTCACAGGAAAACAAGAATAAGTTCTTCAATATTGCAATTAATATGATTATTTATAAATTAACTTAAATTTTAGATTTCAGTTTAGAAAAGTAGAATTCATCAGAGAACAAACTTTACTCGTTAAACAGTTAAAAATTGCTACATTAAATCTTTTACCTTAATTTCGATATATAACAAATATAACATAACTATATAATAAATAGTTTCTAATCTCAAATGAATATGAGCTGACACTCACAACATTGTAAATGTATTAACAAGCGCATGCGTAAAGTGTATTAACTTTAATATCTTTTTGGCTGCCATCTTTTAGCTGTTGAGTTCAAAAATAAAAAATATCGGAAATGAATTTTTTGACTTCAAAAACATAATACTAGATGCAAGAATCATATTTCTAAATCATCTACAAGCTGAGATATTACGAATATCATTTTGGACCAGAGTTAATAATGTCGCGCGGCAGCCCAGTAACTTTCTACCGAAAGGCCAACTTTTTAGGGAGGATTAAGCTGTTGGAGGCGGCCTCCCAATCAATTTTTAGCGCAAAAGTTCTTTCTTCCGCCTCCAGTAGCTTCCACCCTTCTATTGGGGGCCGCAGCCAAAGTTATTTTTTAGAGGGAAAATCTTTTGGAGGCCAATGCCATTAGGGAGGCCGAAGCCATTGGTAGCCGCCTCCAGAAAAAATTGTGGAGGCAGAATCATTTCGAGGTCATCTCCGATGGCTTCTGTCTCCTAACTGGCTGCGGCTGCCGAATTGGAAGCGGAAATATTTGCCTCCCGTCGGCGGATGTAATAAAAAATAATTGCACGTTCGCTTTTAAGTTAACCAGCAAATAAATATTACCTAGAAACAAATGTTAAATATTTGACATCATGTTTTATTTTATATAATTGCTTGCAAAAGTTTTGAATATTTAAAAAAATTCTAATTTTTTTTTTTAAACTAATAAATTAAGTAGAATAAATTAGTAGTTTTATTATTCAAAACAAAAGTTAAAAGTTGGAAACTTTACTTTTATGCGATTGGCAAATAAATCTTTTTGACAAAAAAAAAAAGAAATTATAGTAAGTAATTTAATTGACTGATTTTGGTCAAAGTTTTTCAGAACAAGTTGACATGCTAAAATTTTAATCTATTCTATCATTCACCATAACGTTAAATACTTATTTTTAATAACTGGATAATGTAAAAGTTATTGAAAAAATATGGCAGTTAAAATGTTCTAAAAAAAATAAAAATAAAAATTTTTATGTAAAAGTTTGGATTATTGAAAAAGTTCAATTCAAACCGACATCAGAATAAATTAATTTTATTATTTTTAATAATATTAAAAGACGTTGTATTTTTCAAATTTTTTTCCATTAAATATAATTTTTCCATTCCATATAATGACTAATAATTAAATGTTATGCTCCAAAAATTAAAGTTTAGGCGTGCCGTAAAGGCGACAAAATATCAAACATTCATCAAAAACCGACAATTTTTGATTTTTTTACTTAAAGTATGTAAACAAAAATTCTATTTTTTAAAACTTGTTTTGGATATGACTAATATATTCGATAGTCCTAGAAAAATAACCTGACAAAATTATATATTTATTTTTTTGGTTTTCGCCTCTCTATTGGCGTTGGCCTCCAAAACATTTTGCCTCCAAAAACAAACTCTGATTGCGGCCGCCAATAGAAAGGCGGAAGCCACAGGAGGCGGGATAAAGAACATTTTGCCGCTAAAAGTTAATTGGGAGGCAACTGCCGTCTGCTGCGGAAGAAAAGTGGAGGCGAGAAGATTAATCTTCTCGCCTCCACTTTTCTTCCGCAGCAGACGGCAGTTGCCTCCCAATTAATTAAACAGTGTTAATAAACAGCCTAAATTTAGGATGTTTATTAACACTGTTTTAGACTCCATCTTGAACGTTATTTTGGATTTTAAACAAAGCTCCAGTCGGAATTTGGGCAATTTTATCCAATATTAATGAGGAGGGCGTGCTAACATTTCCAACAATTTAGCCTTCTCCTAATTTTTTCTGAGTAACATGACTTTTTTTGCTAATTTTACTGAGCTACATCGTGACAATCAATTAAAACAATTGTGATTTTCAATTAACATTTAACGCATGCGCAATCAAAACATTCTAGATTATTCAAAAAAAAAGGTTTTATTTATTTATATATTCATTTATTAATTATTATTTAAATTTATTTTTATTTATATTATATTCATTCATTTTAATTTAATGAAATTTATTTTAACTTAAATGGATGCAAAGCGCGCTATATATTATTGTAGCAATCAGTAAACGTACGTTTAGCTTCCTTGGATAAGGCACTCTCTCCGAAACTGGAAAGGCTGTGGTTCGTATCCCACTCTTTGACAATTTATCTTCTTTTTCTTTCATATCTTGTTTCTCATATATTTGCTGTGACACCATTCACCTACTCTTTTTTTATAGAAACATTTTTCAGTGTATTTTTTAAGTAAGGCGTACACACATATACTGGGTTTTGCGGTAAAAGATTGCTACATCTGTCCAGCAACATCTGTGAAGTAGTCCAAGATCATCTGTAAACTTTTGTCCATGATCATCAGCATTTTTCTTTTATTTTAACAATATCTGTCCAATAACATCTGAAAGTTCAACAACCCCTAACAACATCTTTAGAAAGATGTAACTACATCTGGTAATTTTTCTCAAAGTCCAATAACAACTGGAAGAATTTCCTCCAGATGGTCTTACATCTAAAAAAATTTCTATATGTAACTACTTCTGTTTAAAATAATGCATTATTAGTTAATATTTTTTTCCAGATGTAGTTACATCTGAAAAAAATCCTTTAAGTAACTACATCTGGTTAAAATAATAAATTATTAGTTAATTCATCTTAAAAATAACTTCATCTTAAAATGTACGGATGTAGTTGCACAGACTTTGATAATTTAAAAGATGTAACTACATCTGTAGAATCCACAGGTGTAGTTGCACAGATGTTATTACACTTTGATAATTTAAAAGATGTAACTACATCTGTAATATTCAATTAATTTTTGCACCGATGTTATTAGACACCAATGAAATTTCAGATGTAGTTGGACAGATTTTTTTATACCTCATTATATTTACAGATGTTGTTGGACAGATGTTATTTGACATGGCAAAAACTGATGTTGTTACCCTTACCCGGTTTTGAATCCATTAAAAATTAAAATAAACTCCATTAAATTAAAATAAATGAATGTAATGTTAATAAAAATTAATTTAAATAATGTTTAATAAATAAAGGTATAAAAAAAACCTTACTTTTAGAATGTTTAGATTGTGCATGCGTTAAATGTTTTAATTGAAAATGACGATTGTTTTAATTGACTGTAACAATGTTTTAAATGAATGTATGATTGTTTTAAATGAACTTCATGGTTGTTTTAAATAGATGTCATGTTTGTTCTAAATGGATGCAAAACTCGGTATACTTAAAAACAGCATCACTACAAACATACATCTTGCTGATTTGTTAGAAGATTTAGTGTGTTTGACCATTTATCTGAGAACTAAGAGGCTATATGTCCATGAACATACAGCACATTTTGTTCACATTTATGTTTTTTTATTTAATATTTTTTAACCAGTGCGTCCACTAAATCTGGAATTTAAAAAAAAAAGTTTGAAAATTTATAAATAAGCAGTAGAACTTTCTGGTACAAAAAGTTTTTACTAAAATCTAAAACTCAATTTTCTCGAAAACACAAAACATGGAAATTCAGCCTCCTGAATGTCCATGTTTTGAGTTTTATCACTATGATTTTAAACTGTAATATAACCAATTGATGTTTTGTTATTCAAAGTAATACCCTATTTGAATATTGTAAATGTGAGACAATTGGGTAATCTGGGTTGGATAACCTGCAAAAGTTACCCAACCCAGCGGGAACAGATGTCCCTGAGATGTCTATATGACGTCTGGATGTTACAAGTCCGAAGGACGTCCTTACGACGTCCAGCATACGTTCTGTGTCCGCTGGGAAAGTAATATTGTTTTCAGTTTGTTGACAGTAAATAAGTCATTTGCAAGTTTGTGATTAGTTGTGAATGATTAATTGTCCTTTTTTTCGAATAAAGAAAAGTTTAAAAAAGAAATTTAGCTTTATACTCAATTCAATATTATGGACTTTACTTGTGGAGTAAGATCCACAATATACTTGAAGATGGTAAGTACACAAAAAACTTATAAAGAACAATTTTAAGATAGATCCTTAGAAAAAAAAGTATACAGAATTAAAAGTTAAAAAAATTTATAACAATTTTATTTTGAATTTATTGTTCTTTCATACTAGATACTTACTTTTATATAGTGGATACTTATCTAAACGTAGCTTAATTATGTTTTTACACATATATAAAAAATCAGTTTCCTTAGCAACGGGTATTTTCCTAAAATGTTATAAAAAATATTTTCTCACATTTTTTCTCACATAATTGAAAAATGGATTCATGGTATGAATGGATCAGTAAAACCAATTTTATTGGTCTACCGGTTGATGAGCTGTCATCTCAATGTCTTCGTTGTCATACGCAATAAAGATAAATTAAGTATTCGTCCGTCGAAAAAGAAACCGTTGAATGATTGTAAAAAGACAATTGCGTAGATTAAAAATGGAGTTATAGACATTAAAAATGAGAAAAGTAACAGGTGCACTTAATCATTTTATTGTATATTTTGTAGTTAGAGTGATTAAAATAGTTAAGGTGTATCAAGGCCGTTGTCGACATGTTTATAATTTGAATTTCTTTAGAAAACTTATCCAACTAATGTAAAGGAACTTTTTTTTAATTTTTGAAAAAATTCCGTTGCATTAGTTTCATGCGAAAATTAAAAATTTATAATCAGAGTAGTTACCTCAACCAGTTGTAATTTAGCAAACAGTCAACTTTGTGAGAGAAACTGTAAAGATACGTATGAGGAAGATTTAGATGAATCTGTTAATTATACAACAACTGATGTGCAGTCAATTAGCTTTACTGAGAATATCAGTTTCAGATTATTGATTACTGCTCTGGCAAACCAAAACCAAACTAAACACTCCTCTGTCATAAAACAATCATGATACGAATTGGTAAACAATACCACGCCATTCGTCAGAAAGTTATCAATCAGTTACAGCAACCGCGTTTTTCTGCAAATACAGCTGACTCTTGGTCAGCTAATCATCAATCATACTCTGGTGTTACAATACAATGGATTAAAGAGTCAACTTTAAAAAGAGAATCAGCAGTACTATCATGTTGACGCTTGAAAGAAAATTGTACCTACAGCGTATAAGCAGCTGTCCTTGAACAGACCTAATCAGAATTTGGCGTTCAAAATAAAACTAGAATGACTACAACTGATTATGAGTTAAAATTTTTAAAAGCATTTAACCTGTATTCAAATGAGTAAGTTAATAACCCAGATGCAGCACATGCATTTGAACCTGAAACTGTTGATGAAGAGTAAATAGAGATTGTGTGCATTGGTGACATTCTTTCTAAACCTAATTTCAGCATAAGAATTTGAGTACTACCAGCTCTCTCATCAGCAATGTTGAGTGCCATCTTTATCCACTCTCATTAGGGGCAAATTTCAGGAAGGTACCGAAAAAGTTGAGGCCATTTTAAAATCATTAATTTTTTTTTAAGGGTTACTTTATCATTCAGGACCATTTTTTTAAATAAAAGTTATCTTAATTCAAAGATAACACCTCGTAAATAAAATTTTGGACAAAATTTAAAAATTAATATTTTAAGAACTAATAAGTTTTATCATTTAATATTTCAACTGTTAATATGTTAGTATACGTAGTTTATAAATATATTAAAATAGTTATTTAAAATACCATATCTAGCAATATTATAAAGTTTTTTTGAAAGATGTTTTATTTGAGAAAGGAAATTTTTTTATTCATCTTTGAATAACAATATCTAATTCTTGCTTCGTGCTCTTCCATATTCTCGGCTCTCCAATTATTCTCGTACATTAGCCGTTTTAAATCACCCCAAAAGTTTTCAATTGGTCTTGCTTCTGGAACGTTAGCTGGGTTTATATCTTTAGGTACAACTTTGATTTTTTCAATTTTAAAAAGTCGATGACCGACTTTGCGTAATGTGATCGAGCTAGATCAGGCCAGAAGATAAACTCATTGTCTTTTTTATAATATTCTGATACTAGAGAAAGTAAAGTTTTTTCTAGTATCTCTTTATAAGTGTACTGGTTGATTGCCTACTTACTGTGATGAATATAAGGAGGGCTTATTCCACGGGGGCTGATGCAACAAGAAACTAAGAGTTTGTCCTCGTACTTTTTGCGCAAATTGTATCTTACTTGGTCAGAAAATTGAGAAGAATCAGCGGCATAAAACCTATCATTACCAACTAATGTACTATTGTTTAAGGTAAAATAGTTTTCATCATCCATAACAAAATCCAAGTTAATATAATTTTTGCACAATTTACGACATTTAGGACGCATAGCTTTCTTCTGCTGATGACTACAATCTAGACGATTTGTTTTTTTGAAAGTTTGAATGAAAGTCATTGTTTTTAATACTTGGGAAATTCGAGTTTGACTACAGTTAAAAACTTGAGCTACTTTCTTTTGGGAGCACCCTGACTTATTTTCAAAAATGCAGCAATCTTTGGAATATTATCTTTAGTAGCTACCTTAGCGATTCAACCAAATTTTCTTTTTAGAGATCCATTCTCTAATTTTACGATTTTATCGTAAGCAGTTGATCTGGGTAAACCGTATTCCATAAACTGCTTAGCAACAAACTTTTTGCGTGCATGAAATAAATTACATAATAAATGCAATTAAAATTTGTCCGAAATTTTATTTATAGGGTGTTATGTTATAATTATCATTTCATTGTAAAAAAAACCTGACTTTTTTGCATTGATTGGTTTTTAAAGAAAGCGCTAAGTTTATAGATTTCTTTAGTGCGTAAAATTTTAAAACATGAAGTGATTTAAAATATGAATTACAACACAATGTTTGGCACTGCTAGAGGTCAATTGAAATAAAATTGCCGGGGATTAGCAGGAGTTGAAGACGGCTCTTGCGATGTTCATAAAGTGCACAACTCGATGAATTTAATGGGTAATTATGATGTTGTGACTGCTGAATATGATGCACCCATTAAAAAAATTAGTCAATCAACGTTTGCAAAATGTCAAGCGTTAAGGAACTAGCTGTAACGAAGTAATTAATATGCAAAAGATATAGATGGGACATTTGGAGTATATGTTATTGATTCTAATCAGAAGAGGTAGAGTTTAATCTACATATCTGGGTAGCGCATGGACAATATGATAACTGATAAAGGAATCAATGTGATGAATTGCGTTTACGACAAGTTCAATTTGCCACAGTTTCGACGAGCTAAAATAGCATTTGTTATGTCTTTGTTTTAAAGCCTCTTGCTCAATCGTTAGATATCCTGCAGCATGTAACAAAGTTCTACCTGGCATACCTGCTGCCAACAATAATAAACTCAAAAGAGAAAATACTCCGCAACAGCTTAATTGAGTGATGAAAGCCAATGGTGGTGAGCAAGGATGCTGCCGTAAATAGTAGATTCAATCAGTACATCATGAATGCAGAATTAATAACAGCAATAACTGTCTCATCAAAATTTAAGATAGTTAGGATAAAAGAAAACAAACAAAAAAAGAATTAGTCAAAAAAAGAATTCCAAGAGAACAAGATTCGGCAGCAGCATTTGCATAAAAACAGTGACAGCGCAGATACAAATTCAGCAGATGAAGCAGCCTTGTCTGAATATAAAGATGATTTTTTTAAATTTAAATTTCAACATACATTAGTAGCAATAGTTTATCAATCAATGACCTTAATGGTCCTCCACTGTTTAAGATCGTCTTTCTTAAACTGAACACAACTTTATCAGCATTTGCAGCCTGTGAACGTTTATTTATATCCTAACAAGTGTTCAAAGTGCCTAATTGCACTAGAATGACCGATAAATGTTTTAAACAGCATGCTCTTTGGTAGCTCTTATTGCGCGTTAGAAAAAAAACTGTTATAAACCTGCCAGTCTGTTGTGATAAACATATTTACGTTGTTAGATGGAAAGGAATAAGTGCGGGGGGGGGGGGGAGCGAGGGCAGCCTGACCAAGGCGCTGACTCCTACATACTGTACTTTTTTACTTTTTTACTTTTGCTTGAGTATTATGGTTTAGCAATAATTTTTACTTTTAGTTTGTTACTTTTAGAGCCAGAATTTTTACTTTTTACTATTGGTCGCTTTTATAACGCTTTTAAACTACTCATTCATTACTTAATTAATTTAGTTAATTGTTTAACTTTAAAAAAAAAACTAAAGGGTAAAAGTTAATGGTCAATAATTAAGGTTAATGAAGTTAACCAATTAAAATTTCCAATGATTTAAGTATTTTCGAATTTTGCCGAACCACTTTTGTATACAGTGTATTGTCTCACTACATGTAGTTGGACAATACGCTAACAAAGACATTTATAAATAAATAATCAGACTTAAATTAAAAATTAAAAATTAAATGATGCTTCAAATAATTACTTGAGAAAGGTCTTTTGATGAGTGGAGGTTGGGTTTAAGATCTAAGTAGTTTTGATTTAATAATAAGTAGTTTTTCAAACACTTATTATTAAATCAACTCAAAATTTGAATTTATAAAAACGAGAATAAAATTTTTTTCCCGTTTGTTTTAAGTCATTAATCAGGTTTTTTGATTCTGGTTTTAAAAATAATTAGTTCGGTTTTACTTTTATAATATATAAAGATTTTTTGGTAAAGTTATATAATAAAATATAAAGATTTTATGGTAAATGCTTGGTAAAGATAACTTTAGAAAAGGATTCAACTAGTAATATGTAAATTGAATCTTAGATAAAAAAGTTTTTGATTGAAAAACTTTACCAACATAACTGTTAAAAGCATTACAAATTTCAATAAGATTATATAAATCATAGTTGTTTTTGAAAACTATGGCTAGTGTAGCATGAGAAGTAGACTTGAAGTTAAATTATTAAAGATACTTTTAAAAATTTGACTTAAAGATGAATTTTTAGAGGTATTTTTCCAGGTTAGCCTTTTTAAAGATTTTTTATAAAAATATTGTTATAATTTTTTTTTTACTTTCCTTAATTATTGATTGAAGTGTGTTTTAACATTTTTTGTACTTATTATAAAACAGATTTTTTTTTGTTCATTTTGTATGTAACAGAAAATTTCAGGTAATCAGAGATCCATGCTTTTGTCTTGAATTTTATTTCCATCTTAGTTTTATATTAGGCAGTTTGTTTATATTACTAATAGTACTAAAAGCAAGTTATTGCAATAATTTTTTTAGTCTGTAAATATGGAAGTCTTTTCTAAGCTTATAAAAAAATTATTGTTAATATTTATAAAAGAGCACAACCAGCTTTCAGATCAGTGTGTTTTTTTTTTCAACATACTTAAATATGTAGTCTGTTTATTTCCTTAGAAAATCTGTAAAATTTTTTACCTTTTAAGTTTGATTTAATTATATAATTATAACAATGTACATTTATTTAATTTATAAATATATTTAGTCATTTAAATATTTTTAATTTTTTTTCATAGACATTCTGTATAGCTTTTTTGTAAAACTATGTTCAATATAATACCTCTTAAAGATGTTTTGCTTAATCTTAATGGTACAGAAGAACTGTGTCAATTATTTGACTGTATGAATCCTCTTAAAAGAGATTCTTTGTCACAAAAAGGTGAGTGCATAGGTGGTTCTATATTTAAGTGGTATGTAGCTACACTGTGGTATTTAGTTGCTTATTTTTACACTGTGTATTAAATATGATAAAGTTATATGTTAAACTTTATATTAAAAATTTAGGAAAGAGTTGAATGTTATTACTTTTTCATATTTGTACAAAATATTAATTTATACTGTACTATTAATGTTGGACTGTACTATAGTAAGAGTGTTTATAAAAAGCAAAATTTGTTTATAAAATTTTATTTGTTATTTTTATTATATTCAGTTCAATATTTTACATGTTCATTTTCCAAAGCTAGAATAGAGGCTGTAATACCTAAGAAACTAGTATGATTTAATGTATAGGACAATCTAGTCATGTAAGTGTTGGGTTATATGTTTTAAAGGCAGATCCAGTGAATTCAGTTTATGTTAGTTTAAAGGAATTACCTAACTTAGCAAAATGTCATATTTTTTCACATTTTTTATAAGATATAGATTCTCTAACAGGATAGACAACTTTGGCATATCTTTAATTATCCTTCAGGTAGAAACTGAAAGCAGGCTAAATGATAAAATTACAGGCACCATAAAATACATTAGATTTTGATTTTTTTTTAAGTAGTATTTTTAGTTAAGTAGATTTTTTTAAGTTTTTTAAGTCCCTTAAGCATAGGGTTGCCAGATGTCCAGCAAGAGAAGAATACTACACCACTTACTTAAGACAATTTAGGCAATACTTTTAATCATTCATCATGGCGTATTGATTTTGTATTAATATTGATTATAAACACTTGAAAAGAAGAAAAGAATGTTATAGGTATCTAAGAAGTTTTTCTAAAATATAAAAACTATTAACTCCAATTTTTTATTCAACGCTTAACTTTTTTTTTCAAAAAACAAACAGGTTATAATATTAGTGTTACCAAACAAGTATTTTTAGTATGCCAAACTCAGTTTTTCAGTAAGCTGCTAATTAAACTGCTCATATTATTAGCTTACACAGTTTAATTACCATTAGACTTTTTTTAATTAACCAATTTAGTAATATTAACTAAATTCCTTAACAATAATATAGGAATATGTGCAATAGTGATGTACCGATTAATTGACATTTGTATCACAGTTAGCTTAGTTGGGCATTTTGTGCACAATCGTTATTGGAATCGACTTTTTTTTTTATTGATTTACTGATTTTCTAACCAATTGCTTTTTTTTTTCTAAATTAAATCTTGCATTATGAAAATAGTTATATGTTAAATAAACCAAACTCTCTCTATATATAATATCAGTATACTTTTTATTTAAGAGACAAAATTATACAATTAAATATATTTAAAAAATAAATTCACTACCATAATGGCTACAATCAATATTATGTAAGTTGGTAGTTAACAAAAAAAATAAAAAAGATAGTTAAATAACAAGTAAAGGCTTGCAATAAGATGTCAACTGCATGAGTGAAAAAACATGAAGACAGGACTTCTAAAATATTTTGTTTGAGGTAAAAAACTAGGTTTATAAAAGTTTTTTGAGCATGGTGGAACAGTTACACTAAAATGATGAAACTTTGCTAAGCGATGAGTCACATGAGATTAAGGTAGAACAAGAATTTTGTATTAGAATAAATTTTTTTTTTTTGGAATTGAACAAGAGATGTGTGAAAGATGTATATCACTTGATCAATGACCATTGTAGTAGTTGTATATAATAGAAAAAAAGAAAGCATTTGATAGTGGGACAGAAGCACAATCTTGGGTGTTAGAGCAGGTCATACTACATTTACGATGTGTTTGACCTGCTCTAACACCCAAGAAGAATGAGTATAATTAGAAGAACCAGCCCAAATATGTCAACAGTATTCCAAAAAATGATGAATTAGAGATTTATTGAGCTAAATAATAGAATGATGAGTAAGAAAACGGGAGCACCATGCTGAAAGGAGTTTATATTCAATATTGGCTGCTTTTTCTAAGCAATTAAAATCTCACAAGGCTCAAATTAAGCGATTGTGTTTTCACACTTTTTTCTTAAAAAATATTTTTGCGATTTGTTTTTTTTTCTTTTCTAGTTTAGCCTTTTTTTTAGCCATTCATAAAAGTAATGTTTTTGTCTAAGTTTTTTATTACAGGTTATAAAGTATGCCATGCTAAGTTTATCTTTTGAATAGAAGTATGATGATTTGCCCTCTTGCACAGAGATTTTTATTTAACATAAAGCACTTTTGAATTTAAATTACTTTAAATCTCTGTATGGAAGCCAATAATATTTTAAAGTTATATTTAGTTTCATTTACTGAATGGATAAAATGCATCACAGTAAATTTACCTATAAACTAAATCAAAACAAACCGTTAATTTACTACAGTAACTTACAGTTACTCAACTATTAAATTTACTTAATATAGTCAAAGATTTACAAAAAGTTAGCCATACAAATGTTTATGAATATCTTATATATTGTTAACACATAATATAAGCTTCTAGTTAAAAATTATTCTAACAATAAAACTTTAATAGAGTATGAAAAGCGTAATACCATTTTTTATATTTTCATTTTATTTAAAGCAATATCAAGAAAGTGATAAGTAATTTCTATAAATACGCAATTTATTTTTAGGATTTTTTTTTAAAAAGAAGTCTATTCAAACAAAAGGTATTCAAATAATTTTGCGATTGAAATTTGAAATAAATAAAAAACTAGAAAAAAATAACAGAATTTTAACGCTCAATAATTATCATTTAAATTGCAGTGGTATCTGTAATACCCTGTGGCATAGCGAGGATCATTCCTGAAAGTTAAAGGTATATCTAGCTGCAGTAACAGTATCTGATTTAGAACATAATGCAAGCAAGTAAGAAAGTTTTACATAAATCATAAACATTTTGAATACTTAATAATTTTTTGTTTCTTGAAAATAGTTTTAAAAGTAGAAACATTGCAAACATTAAACTAGAGATTAATGCAAGCGCTAAACCAAAAATTAAGTTATAAAAAATTTAATTTAAAAGAAATAAATTATTTTACTTCTGTTCAAGGAAATATTTTCTCTCAAAAAATAATTTATTACTTAAACTTAAAGGGATCCCAAATCTCCAAGACATGTTGTGTTCATATTAAAGAGAATGTTAAAAAAGAAATGTTTTTTTTGCAAAATTTTTTTGATTAAAATAAAAGAATAAATGCATACTGAGAAAAACTAACTTTTTTATTTTAGTTGAAGTTCACCTTCTCCATTTTGTTGAAGGTAAAAAATTCAGCATAATATACGCCACAATTTACAGACTTAATAATTTATTAAAGCGCGTTTTATTCCTAAGAGTTTTAGTACGTGACATCATTGACTTTTTTGTTTGTTTACATAATCAATCTCTTACTTTTGTTTTAATCAAAAAAATTTAGCCCAAACATTTTTTTTCTATCCTTCTCTTTAATGTGAACACAACATGTCTTGGAGGTTTCCGATCCCTTTAGGAAATATAATTCGATTCATCAAACCAAATTTTTTTCTTTCACTTTTAATTGCAAAACAACTTGAATAATAAAATTAAATTAAAACATCAACTTGAAAACCATTTGAATGAAAAATTAGTTATACTTAAATTTTTAATAATACGCTAGATCAAGAAACTATATATTATAAAAAATATGGTATCTAATGAATTTTTGCTTTTCATACTCGTTTGATCTATAGATAATAGAATTGTATGGTCTATAGGCATGTTTTTGCGCAAATATGGAACTTTTTTTTTTCATGATTAGATTTTTTTGCGTTAATTCAAACCCTGTCTCATAACTTTTTTAACCAAAGTATAAGGTTATCTCATTTAGAAAATAGAGCCACTTCAGGGGCAAGATAATTGGAAAGATCATTAATGAGAAACAACACATGAGAAACAACACATGAGAGAAGTTTATCATCATCAAGCATTCGTCATCCAAGGCAGGAAAAAATGTAACACAGGTTTAAATCTATGCCACCCTGTTGATGGAAAATGAGGGCAACACTATACTACAAAAATTCTTTGCTTACCCATAAAGTTTTTTGTCCAAAAAGTTTTCTACAATGCAATAGCCAGATGTTAACATTTGCCAGAAATATTTTTATCAAGTCACTATCTCTAGTTTAAACTCAAACAAGAACCACAAGGCATGATGTATTTTAAGCAGCAGTGGCGCAGTAGTTAGAGTTCTGGCTCAGAACCTAGAGGTCCAAGGTTTGATGCCGGCACTAGCCCAATAAGCAATATTGGTAAGAAAGGAAGCATAAACTTCTTAATTAAATGCTGTTCTGTGGTGCTCTGTGATAAAAATGTAAGGATTTCTGGGAGCACCTTAATAACTACAAACAAAAAAAGTCAGAGTTACAAGGCAGTGAGACATCAGCCAGGTTATACTTGATTACATGTTAACAGTAGCTGGGTGATCATGATGATCTCAATCTTGACCTGCCTTGAAATATTTATATTTTTTATTTAGCCAATTAATCGATATCACCCTTTTTTGTCCATTGGTATCAGCATTGGCCAAAAATGTGTAATTGGTACATCATTAATGTGCAAGTAAGTAAAATATAAAAGTATATGCAATGTATGCAGGGCAAGTGAAATAGAAATATGGAAACTTTTGTTAATCCTAATATATGGTCGCTATTTGCAATTTATTTCGAAAGTTTGTTGTTTTTCAAAATTCGGTTTTTAAAATTATTTACATTTTGTATCAAAATGTTTTACTAAATAAAAAAAATCATAGACGCTTCATTTATTTATAAATGAAAAAAAATATACATTATTGGCAATGTTTTAAGCATTTTTTACTTTTGGCAAATTTGTCAACTTCCGACATTTTTTTATTACGCAACAAGTGATTAACAAATTGAATTTGTGTTGCTCAAACATAAAATTTTTAGAATAATAATTTTTTAAGCAACAATCTTTTTTTTATATAACAACTGTATGTTGTTGAAAAACAATATTTAGCTAATTAATAGAATATAATTTTTTTATACCTTTTTTTATCTGATTTGTTAATAATAACTTTTGCTCAGCCTACGTGACCAACAGTGGGTTTTTTATTAAAGATAAACAAGACTGGAATTTTGTTCTTAATTTAATTTGGTTGTCAGAATTTGTTAATTTAAAAAAGCACTTTTGGTGTTCGTTGACCATTGATTGTTTATTATGTTTTTGACACATTTATGATTTTAAGGAAACTTATATAAATATTTAAAATATTTATAATAATGTTTGTTGACTGTTGATCAATTCTTATGTTTTTGATATATATTAAATTATATTACCTAATTATTTTTTTTAGATATATTGTATAATAATTGTTTAAATGAATTTTATAAATATCAATGTTTGCAAATAATTAAATCATCTACAAATTTTTAGATGATCATTTTTAGGATCAAAAGAAAAGTCTTCCACTGTTGTTCGAGATGTTTTTGTTTTACAAAGTCATGTCTTAGTTCTTGTTGGAGATTTGCAGCTGATTGCATTTGATCAAACTCCAGTTGTTGCACCAAATAATGTCTATGGAAAAGATTTATTGTCTTGCTCAACCCACAGTATAACTTTTTATCTGTTACAATGACAAGTTTACACTGTACCATAAAAAGTTGTTCTTTATAATAAGTTATTTATTTAAGAGCCTTAAACTTTTGATATTCAATGGATATTGAAATTTTAGGCTTGGACAGGAATGATGTGTGAGCCAACGTAATTGCTGACCACACAAATGATTTTTTCTGTTGACAACTTGACCATGACTGTTGATGATTTACATATTTCAAAAATGTGCTGAAAAAAGAAAAGCTAAGCTAAACTTAAACTAGGAAAAAAATTAAAAATTATAGAAAAATTAAAAAAATATAGAAAACAATTCCTTTCACAAAAAAAAAAATATAAGCTTTAAAATAAAACTCAATATACTCAAACTCGAAACAAAAATTACTTTTTGTAATGTTTTTAATTGCATTAGAAATTAGTTACTTTAAAGCTCAAAGCGCTTTTACAAATTACTTCTAATGATTGTTTAATAAATGAACAAAGTTTATTTAAATGATGGAAAAATGAAATTAAGTTATTAAAAAGAAATAATTTTTTTTTTTTTAACTATATAACTATATTAACTATATAATTTTTTTTTAACTATTTAATTTTAACTATATTAACTATATAATTTTAACTATATTAACTATATAATTTTTTTTTTTTAACTATATATAAACATTTTTTTCAAACAGTTACAAAAAAAATATTTAAAAAAATAACGTCTTTTTAAGGTTGTAATTTTTAATCATTTCATGCTCTGATTAGCAGGTCAAGATGAAAAACAAAAAACTTTTTAACAATTCTTTGTAAAAATAGAAACAAATAAATAAAAGCAAATAAATTATTCCATTGCAGTGGGAAGATTTAATTAAAATTATTCATAATTTTAAGTAACTTAAAAAAATGATCTTTAAAAAGATTTTAAGAAAGATATGGAAAACTTCCAAACATTTTAAACGTTTAAATTTATCATAAAAAATACATGCCTAATAAAAAATTAAAAATGCCTAATTAAATATAACACTAGTTTACACAAAATGGGTTTATTTTAAACAATCATTATAAATAATTTTTTATTTTATTTAAAGCCTTTGCATAAAATAAATACTTTTAAAAAGTTCAACGGTTAAAAGTTATTCATAACGTTATGATTTTATAATTGCATTTTAAATTGTTAAAACATCAAAACAGTTGTGGTCAAGTTGTAAAGAAAAAAATTTAAGCCTGCTCAGTGACAGTGTGCAATTGCACATCATTCCTGTCCAAGCCTGGAATTAATTTTTTAGTTAATTTTTACTAACTATTGGTGTTAACTTTCATTAACTTAAAGTTAATAATATTCGAAAAATGTAATACAAGTTTAATTTATAGAAATCACCAGTGTTCTGGATGTATTTGTTGATAACAATCTATTAGAGTATGTTTTTATTATTTCAAAATCTGGTGAGCTTATTGTTTGGACTTTCAGACGTCCATCGTATAAATGGCTGATGGAAACCACAATCTTGTTATGTAAAAAAAAAGGAAGTCAATTGTTGTCTTATACATATGACAACCAAAATAAAGTTTTGGTTTGGTGCGAAAAGATCACTGCATCTCAATGTTGTATCTACTCAACAGAATTTAATTTTACTGACAGTTTTTCTGTAAGAAGTACGCAACAAATACTATATAACTGTTTGCCTATGTCCATTCATCTTCTAGCTCAGTCCAATTTTTGTTTTATTTCCTACATTCTACCTGGTTTAATGTTATTCTGGTGCAGCTCATCAGGTAAAATGGCTGTAAGTGTTTTTATATCATTAAATAATGGGCCTATCAAACTAAAATGTACACAATTTCAAGAATTTCAAACTTCTTATTTTATTTTTGTTTTAAGCTCAAAATTGTTTTATCATTTAAACAACATTATTAATCAAAAATGTTTAGGTTCGAATGTGGGGAGATTCCTTTAATACAAAGTTCTTGCCAGTGTTTACAACTGATTATCAAAGTATTATTAAAGGTTGCATTTCCTTATGGATTGATTCACCTTCGTCTGAAATAAAGTTCATTGCAGTTGCATCTCATTCAATTACAAAAGAGATAGTAGTGTTGCAACACGATCTTCAAGTTAGTATTATTGCAGTTAAAGAATTAGAGATTATTTCTTCACACTTATGCACTTTAGAAACAACGGAAACAGAAATATTTGCTCAACAAGTCACTGGTATATATTTAATTAACCATCTACTGCTGGTTTTAATGAGTGATGGTAAAATTAATGTTTTTGACACTAAGTATGGACTTTTTTTATGGAAAACCGAGTCACATGTTAGTACTTTACCAAAGTTATGGGTCAGGAAAGGTGAATTTCCAGCTATAGGTATTTGGAATAATGCTGGTATATGGGTGTTATATGCAAAATCTGTAGTAGAACAACTTAAAGAGGCAAAAACCAAACAAGAAACTAAAAGTCCTGTTGCACAAAATGTTATGCAAACTGCTATAATTGATGGTTGCTTGTTGCGAAGAAAAGTTGACATTTATAAAGGAATTAGTCGAAATGCAAGAACACCTTTGCATTATGCATTTGAAATATTAGATAGTTGGAATCTTTCAAAACACTCAACAGAGCTAGCTTTAAAAGAAACTATGAAAATTAAAGAGTTGACAAAAGATGACATAAATTCCTTTAACACAAATGATATTTTATGTTTGGTTAATCAAATTAATGATCCTGTATTACTTCTGATTATATTTTGTGATGGGGATTTTTCTTATCTTATCAAAAAAGAAGTTGTTTGTAAGCTTTTCAAATTACTAAAACTTATGGAATTTGATATCATTGATAAACAGTATTCAATTTTGTTCAAAGAATATTTGATGCTTGAAGAAAAAATAAAATCAAGCTTATTAACTCATGACTTTTGTGAAACACTTCTTGATGATGAATCAATTTTTCGTAACGAATTTCAAAACTTATTAACTTTATCAAACTCTGAACTTGAGGCATCTTGTGATCTACAGAATTCAATAGAAAAGAGCTTATGTTTTTTATTTGAACTAAACCAGAAGTTATTTATAAAACTTTTTACCAGCTTGATACCCATGCAAAGCACTATGCAAACATTTGAGTTTTCTTATATTTTGGAAAATTGTAATGATTTATTCGATTTGCTGTTTAAGGCATTAATAAGGTAAATAAAAGTTTTTGTTTTTTTATTGTACTGTTATTTGTATAAATAACCTTTACACTATTGTTATATTTGTCATTATATTTGTTTATGTTAGTTTAACTTATTGGTTGAACACAGTTTTGCCATGGCAATAAATTTGTCTCCTAAATAAGAAGTTAAAAATAGTTTATTAGGAAATGTTTTGTAACAAAATGATTTTTAAATTTCCAATAATTTTTTGTTTTTATATTTTTGTGCGTGCTAATTGTTGGTTATTTAGACATTCTTATAATTTTTTTGATTTTTGAAAATTATACAGTGACCCCCTAACCCCTTTTGTAATGAATTTTTCTGCACGTTTTCTATTGGTTAAATCTCTGTTTCTGACAAGTATTAAAAATCAGAATAATAATCAAAAAATATGGGAAACATTAAAGAAACAATTAAATTTTACACTGTATCTTTATTCTAAAGTTTATATTTTAGGTAATAATATAAGATACTATATATACTTTGTATTCAAATCAGGGTATAATTTATTAAGGTATACTTAAAAACGTGTTTTTAAATATGCTTTTAAAATGATGAATAAAGCTTTTACTTAATCAATCAGCCAAGAGTTTATTATGAGTTTAACTTTATTAAGAATAAATTTTTGTTTCGAATTAAAATGTTTTGAATCAAGTTTTTTATTAAATTGTTTTTGTTTTTTTCTCAGGGTGGAAAGCTCTATTTTTTACATTTTTTGGACTGCTCTTTGGGATGAATCCCCAATGATTCTTTCCTCTTTGTTCAATGATATATTTAGCAAGCATCCTGATATGGAAGTAAGCTCTTTTAGTTATTTTCTTTTTTAGGCTTTTCTGTATGTAAAGAACACCTTTGTAGATATTAACACCTTTGTAGATGTTAACATTTAAAAAACATATGATGGCCGCACAGTAAAAAAAGATCATATTTATTTAGTTATGAGATTTTTATTGGTCATTTATGTTTGTATGGTATTGTTTGCCACACAATATTGTTATTCACCACACAATATTGTTAGCCACACAATATTGTTAGCCACACAAGAACTAAACTGCAAACAGTAATGTAGACAAGTTGATCTACATTCACTTCTTGAAGGTGAATATAGGAAACTAGATTTTGTGTTCATAAACACCTGATGAGAGCAAAAAAAGTAAGATCATCGAAAACCTTTATTAGGCTGTCATTGTTTATAAAACAATTTAGGTTTCTTAATTTTTGCAATAATTAAGAAGCTTTAATTATTTGTTCTCAATTCTTATTGTATAACTGTACTTAACAAATACATAAAAGAAAAATTTGAACTATTTTAATTTTTATTTCTTTTTATTTAATACAGTTTTAATTTAAAGAAACTATGTGATGGATTGTTATTTATGTGATGGATTGTGATGCAATCACCAATATATTGGTGATTGCATCACAACCATAACATAAATAAAAAAAACTTTGTAATTCCATTTTCCTATTAAAATTTTTATTTTCTTAGTTTATTTTGTTATTTTATTACTTTTATCATTGACCACTTTCTCCAAAATAGTACCTGATATCTTAGGTACTATTTTGGAGAAAGATTTGCCAAAGATGAGTTTTACACACAGGATATCCTGTGTGTAAAACTCATCTTTGGCAAATGTAAAACACACATTTGACATAAGTCAAACATACTGATCTGTTACCACTGATTTTTTTTTTAATTTTCTTGTTTATCATAGCTAGTTCTTCAGTATAAAATATTTTTTCGTCAAAAAGTTTTTTTATTTTAGAAACCAATCATTGCAAAATTTTTATCCATGATTTGTCTACCAGATTCAAATGGTGGTAGTAATGTGTTGGTTGACCAAGTTCAAGTGTATTGTTTGTTACTTTTGCGGTTGTCTCCCGAAAATGATGACAAAGCATGTGATATATTTCTAAAGTACTCTTTAATTGAAGATGCTATAAATATATTAATGAAAAACAACAACAACTCACTTAAACACAAATCACTGTTTTACAGGTTGTTATTCTATACCCTGAAACATAAACAGTTTAAATCATTTGTCCAATACTTTAGCATTTGTATTCCAGAAAATTTTAGTATTGTTACCTTTAATAGTATATATATGGCGTCTGGGTGTGGCAGTGTAACAGAAAGTGTTTTTTCTAAAAATCCAAATGACGTAGATATAAGTTCTGTCACAGATTTTTTCAGAAATTTACTACAAAGAGACTCAAAACTCTCTGATTAAAATAAAAAAGAAAAAGTTTATTTAAAATAATTTTTATTAAATTTTAGTAGAGCTGAGGTATTATTAATGTGCATGTATTTATTGTATATTTTATATATAATATAATATATAGACACACACAAATATATATATATATATATATATATATATATATATATATATATATATATATATATATATATATATATATATATATATATATATATATATATATGTTTGTATGAGTGTATATATTCCATATTATTTGTTACATATTTTGTAATTTTCTCTAATTAGTTTTTAAAGTACCCTTAAATTTTAATTTGTCACATGATAAATTTTTTCAGTGCTAAAGTAAAACTTATGATTTTTTAATGAGCATTTTATATCATCAAGATGAAGTCATTCAAGATGAAATTCTTTTTTGTGTGAAAAAGGACTTCTAAAATTATGTTTGTTGTTTTAAACTTTAATTCTTGTTTATCTTATCTATTTTTAATTATAATGAAAAAAGTTGAATATATAAATATTTTGTTTGTATAAATGGTTATTTATTTTTTTGTATTAAATTTTTTACTTTTTAAATTCATAATTAATTTAAAAATAAAAAAGTTTATCAACTAAATTGATTTCTTTTAGTTATTAAAATTTTTTTTCTTATCTTAAATTTCTTTTATAAATAAAATAAATAAATTTAAAAAATATCTTTTTTTAAACTTATTTATTTTTGTTTGCAGAGTAACTTTAAATAAATAAAATCTTCTCAACTTACCATATCTTATTTTTTATTATCAAAATCTTATTTTATAATAATTTTTAGGTGAAATATCTTTTAATACTTATAACTTGAAAATTTAATTAAAATTTTGTCATTTAATAAAATTATTTATGGTTAGCATCCATGATTCCACACCGTGTGGCGTGGATAGGTTTCTGTAATACCTTTTTTTTATTTAAAAATGATATGGAAGAGTTGAAGCAAGTTTGAATTTGTATTTATAGTTTTATACAAATTTGTATTTTTTCTCGGTTGGAATTTCAGTATTTTTTGTGAAAATTGATATAAATATTGTATTTTGACAACTATATATAGTTGTTATACGTCAGAACTGATTAGAACTAGGATTTATAGTGGTTTTAACTAAGTTCATGTTAACACCGATGAGCGAAACTGATCTAAAGACTCCAAAATGGTGTTCTTTAAATTCACAATTAGTAGTCGTAAAAAAGTTTTAAAAATTACATAAAAAGAAGAAAAGTTTTTAAATAATAAAAAAACCTTAAGCAAAAAAATTTATAACATCTAAAGCTCTTGCTTGAACATAATATGCTGATAAAATCCTGCTAATTTCAAATTATTCAAGAATCCAAATAATTTGTAAATCGCCTTAACTACATCGAGAAGTCTCATTTGTTAATTTTTTCAATAAAAAAGAATTCTTAAGTAATGATTTTCATTTGTTTTAACTATAAAAAAGTATTATTTTGCATGATAACATAACCATGTTACAAATAAGTCTGGTTAGTAGTGTGAAACTTTAGTCAAAACTTTGAAAGTATGTTTATACTTTAAGAATATAGTTATTACTTTGAGTGTTAAGTATACTTTGAGAGTGTATTTAATATTTATACATTTGATTCTAGAGATTTTTAATCTGAAATAATTTTAAAAAATAAAAATAAAATTTTTTAATGACTAGGAAACCTGCAAATATGACTAATGACTAGCAAACCTGCATGATAAGTTTGCATAAGTATTTATATAACTTTCTTATTTAAACATTTATACCCTTCATCTTTACTTGAGTATTAGACTGCAAAAGTTTCTACTTTTTTGTTAGTTTACACTGTTAGGCAAACTAACCTATAGTAGAGTATTCAGAACTCTTAAGCAAATTAACATTTAGTATAGTAAGCGATGGGGTTGATACTTGATATTTGGGGCCGGATTTGTAAAAAGTTTCATTTTTAGCTGGGGCCAGGGCCTCAGTCGTTTACTAATTTAGTATAGTATTCGGAACTTTTAGGCAAAATAACCTATAGTATTGTATTCAGAACTGTTAGGTAAATTAATCTATAATATAATATTCATAAATCCACAATAAGTGGCTGTCTAACTTAAAAGAAAAATTAGGTTTATAAATTAGAAAGCATGAAAATGATTCTATTTTGATTAAAAAAATTTCATGCAACAGTGTAGATTAAAAGCAAGCAAGTCAATGTCTTAATAATACATAATAAATGTATCATACTTTTATAAATTATGATATAGTGTATATTGGATTGTACATAGTTTTCAAAATAGAAAAAATATATTATTTTGTATTTTTTTAGTATCGTTTTATATTAAACATTGATGTATATTACAAAATTTGTAACTGCAAAGCAAATTTATAGAAAAAATTCTTAAATATGGACACAAAACTTAATTACAATGGATTTGTTCAAATAAAACATGGTTACACAGGATTCCTTCAGCAACTTCCAATAGTGTTTGAGATTTTAAAACATAATCCTGATAAGATTGTTGATGACACAGCAATAGAAAGGTTGTTAAACTGGATGGAAGTGATATCAAGTAATCAGTCATTGGTAGAATGTTGCATTGATTATCTGACTTGTAATGAGATTTGGCAGCATCCTGTAGCATTTTCTGTTGCATTGAGGCATGTAAGCATTTTTAAATAACTTGTCAGTTAGATAATCTTTTGTTTGATTTGTTTTATTTTTTATTTTTTTAACTATTCTTTTTATTATTTGTTATTTTTTTGTTTTTATCAACCAATTTATTTAGGGATAGGCTCAGTGAGTGTCAACTTATTTAGTTACACATTGATTAATTTAGCCATAGGTGAAGCAGAGTGTACATACATAGATTGATTTAATCATAGGTGCAGCGTAGCATATGTACATTAAATGATTTATACACTTAGTGTGCATAATTTGTTAATTCAGCCATAGATGTAGCAGAGTGTGCATGCATGGTCTGAGGCTTTTGATTGGGAAACACAGTGACTTTAAAAATGATTTTTTTTTAAGTTTTGAAATTTTTTCTGGTCATTTCTCTTAACTTTTTTTCAATCTGGGCATAAAGTATACTTATATGGGAAAAATTGAAGTTTGTCAAATGAGCTTATTTTATATATATACATATATATTATTTTATAATTTATGCACATGGTACACATAGTTTAATATTTCTTCATGCAGCTATACAATATTTAAACAAATCCTTGTGCAGAATAGATTTTTTTTTAATATAGTTAAATATATAATTATTTTAGGGTTGGGGGATATATTGGATGTTATGATCTTTCTCAAGAAATTAATGAAATCATATTGATGTTATTGACTCGCTTGCAAACACACAATCTTTTTTCTAATGCCACTGTTCAGTTTAGTTTTTTTAAATGCCTTGCCTCACTTGCCAAAAATTGTTGTTGGTATGAAAGAATAAAAAGTGAGAATTTTTTGTTTTTATGAAAAATATGATTATGAAGAAAAGTTTTTAATTATTTATTTACTTTAGAATACCTTGACATCACTCTATGTACATTCAACACTTCTTATCTTTATGTGAAAAAATCAGCTGTCTTGTTTCTTGTTCAATATCTTCAAGATGAAAATCAATGTGTGTATTTTGTCGAATATATGGCAAATGTAATGTTATTTTTATTTGTTATTGTTGTTGTTTCTTTTTTAGTCAAGTTTCATTTATTACATGTTACTTTTTTCAAGAGATTCAAGAGTATATGATTCAAAATTTCAAAAGCATTTAATATATAAAAAAATTAAAATATAAAAAGGAATATGATTCCTTTTTATATATTAAATAAAGCATCATAGCATTCTTCATACTAATTGAGAATTTTGTCATTTAATATTATTTTTATTGTTATTTTTTGTGTAATATAATTTATTTGAAATAAGAAAAATAATTTAGTTCAAAATTTTTTTATTTAGTATTCACTATCAGCTGAACAACTGGTGTATGTTCTAGATACAATTATTAAATTATTTGAAATTAAAAAAATTCATTCTGCCCAAATGTTGTGTTCCAAATTAAATATTATAAAAGCAAGCATAGAATTGATACTTACTGGGAAGCATTTTCTTTTACTAGAAGGTTTGATTTCCCTGTTTTCATTACTATCTAGGTAGGTTAATATAGAAGTAATTTTATTTAAATAGTTATGTATTTTTAATATTAGTGTTCATGTCAATACTATATTTTATATATATATATTTTTTTAATATAATCATTAGACATAATGATATTTCCTTTCTTAACTTTTTATTTCATTAACCACTAAACATTATGTATTAGTCTTATAAATGTTATCAATCAAAGCATATATTCAAAACATTGTAATACATGTTTATGAAATTAAAGTCGCAAATCATAAAACTAGATTATCAAAATAAAATACAAAAAAACAAAACAAATGCTTTAAATTTGTAGATTTTATTCAAGAATTACTCATACAAGATGCACAACAATTGTGAAAATCAGCAATGTATTTTTAAAACTTTAACCAAAGTTATGAAAATTATTTTTGAAAAATCTAAAAATGGTGTTATTAGGCCACTTAACAAAAAAACCTAATTTAAATAACGAAACATTGCAATATATGTTTATGAAATTAAAGGATGTTTCAAATCACAAATCTATGACTCTTTAAACAAAACTATTAAAGTTAAAAATACAAATACAATAAAATACAAAAATTCCTATTGGATTGCAAAGGCATTAAAGTCTTAATAATATTATCTGAATGCCTTGTGGCCTTTCTGTAAATCATTTTCCTGGAGCCAGGTTTGTTGCTGAAATTAGTCTTATCATAGTTCATTACATTTAAAAGAAAATATACTTATTCAGGGTAAGCAGGTTTTAGAAAAAAAATAAACTGATCTTCACTTGGATGGAGTTGGATGGTTTCTTAAAATTTTCTGAACATCTCTATGTGTAATTAAATTGTGGTGTCTTTTCAAGAATCCTTAGGCCTAATCTTGCCCAGGGAAGTTGTTGGTGAAAGCCAGAAAAATTCTTTTTTGTTTCTCAAGGCTACTTTTGATGAAGTGTCTTATCTCAGCCAGACCCAAGCAAATCTGAAATCGACAAGTGTGACAACATTTTGAGTACTGGCAAGCTCTTTATCAGCACAAATTGCAGTTTGACCATTTGTGCTGATGATGATTTCCGCATATTTTTGGTCTTAACATATACATAATTTCCAAGAGTTGATCTGGAAATTTTGTAGGTCTTATATGTATGTCCGTGGCATATTGTAACTGAAAAAAAAAAAAAATCTACTAGACATATGTATAAACCAAATCAATAAATGAACATATTATCTCAAATAATAAAATGGCTTATTTACTTCACTGACCTTGTTATGTAAATTCTTTGAGCTTTAAAACACACTTAAGTAGCGAATAGAGGTCTAGGTAATATTTAGGCCGAATTGCTCCTTATATATTTGCAATGGCAGTATTTAGCATTTTTAGAATTTGAAATGACAAAAACAAAGACTTGTGAGTATTATTAAATAAAAAAGAGTTAAAGTTAAAAGAAGAATAAAAGAAAATAGAGTTAATAAAGAGTTAATAATAGAGTTAAAAGAGTTAATAAAAAAAAAGAGTTATTAAATCATTTTTTTGTAATTTTCATTTTATTTCCAAGCTGAGAAAAACAACTCTTTCAAGCTCAAGTATATAAGCTAACGATATTTTTGAACCTGCTGCTGCATAACTAGAGAGAAAATGAAGCAGGTGAGTATTTGCTGAAGAATATGGTTGTTAACAATGACATAAATTTAAAATTGACAGACATTAAAATGTCAGGTTAACATTAGGTTATAAAAAGTATTTAGAGTGGGACACTGCATCTTTAAAACTAAGTACCTCACTTTGAATTTTGGTTGATGACACCAGTTAATGATATTAAAATTACTTTCGAAGTTCTTCAAATTTTATGAAATTTGTTTTTCAAAATTTCAAGTAATTTGATACTCTTGACAGCAGTTCAAAAATTTACAAAATCCCACAAAAAATTTATTTTGCTAATTTTGGGGTGCAAAAGTTACAATTGATTTTGTGTTGTGTTGATTTTGGGTGTAAAAGTTGCAGTTGTTAGTTGCTCATGCTTTTTTATAACATGAATTCATGTTGTGTATTTGAGATGACAATTTCTTTGGCTGGTTTTTAGATGTAAAAGTTACAGTTATTTTGTGATGATTGTGTTAATTTTGAGTTTAATAGTTGCAATTGTTAATCATTCATGCTTTTTTAAACATGAATTTATGTTGTTTATTTGAGATGATATCTATAATTTAATAGTGATGCATGATAACTTCTTGATAAGGTTAATTTCTTCCATTTCTTTTCTAGGTATTGACAATTTTCTTACTTTACCAGGTTTCTTACTTTGAATTACAAGACTGTAATTCAAAGTAAGAAACCTGGAGACTTTTTTTGAAATGGAGGCTTCATATGCCTAGCATTCCACCAGTACTTAGTGAATAATTATAGGTTATTGATAAAGGTAATGCCATTGGTATATACTGAAAACACATCAAATTTTATAGGAGGTTGATATGCAAGGGAAAAAGTTACTTCAGTTAGGAAATTAAAATAATTTATTAATTTTTAAAAAATCGGTTTTTGCTCAAATGAGTCTTGGCGAGTTATTAGATACATCTGCATCTAGATCTAGCAATGACAATCTTATGTAAGCATAAAATGAGCATGATTTTGCAGTATATGTCCATTAGATGCATCTATTTTAAATGTAAAAATAGGGTCTGCCTTATCAGAAATGAGATCATGGTTATTTTTTGGTTCTTTTCAATTGACTTAAAATGTAAGAAAGGTTGCAAGTTGTATAAGTAGATTATTTTGAAATCAGACTTCTGTCTGCTTGTTTATTACCTTGTGATGCTTTGGTGATGTTGGCTGTAATTGCTATTCCTTGTCTAATGTCCACATCAATGTAACTGATGCGGCTTCACTTAAAACTACTGCAAAGCTAGCTTACTTGAACAATCTGGGACTAGTAATAATTGCTTATCAATGATACATGATGAATGAAGCATTGGCATCCAAGCTACTACTCTGTGGTTGATATATGCACCCAATCAGTATCAATACCAATTATTTTCTATAATTTTTTAACTACTCTATTGCTAAGTTGCATGTTGTTAT
Source organism: Hydra vulgaris (assembly GCF_038396675.1). Classification (NCBI taxonomy): domain Eukaryota; kingdom Metazoa; phylum Cnidaria; class Hydrozoa; order Anthoathecata; family Hydridae; genus Hydra; species Hydra vulgaris. The sequence goes on from NC_088927.1 coordinate 24,767,236, forward strand.
TTTACTTTGATATTAGATAAATTGATAGTCTTTTAAACATAAACATCACCACCACCAGTGTAAAAATTTTCTTTTTAAAACAGCTGGTATCCGTTCAATAATGTTGAATTCTCAAAAACAAATTTTTTCAGCAACTGCAATGGTATAAAGTTCCATGTTCTTGGCTGCATTACATTTTTGGCCATCAAGCTTGTATAGTTTGTTTTCAAGTGAGTTTGTGTTTGTTTACAATATTCTCGAACAAATACTCACCTGCTTCATTTGCTCTCTAATAATGCAGGAGCAGTTATGTTAATTATGCAGGAACAGGTTCAAAAAAATTGTTAGCTTATATTCTTGAGCTTGAAAGAGATATTTTTCTCAGCTCTGAAATAAAGTATTTTTTGAATAGAACTACTTTAATAGAGGTGCCAATAATTTATTCAAATATTTAAACATGTTTTGTAACTTTTAGGCATGGAGCTGATTATTGGAATGATTTGTTCAAAACTGAAAAAAAATTAGAAGATACACTTCTTAGTTTTGTAAAAGCTATAAAATTTAATGACTTCTTGAATCACTATGTGCCAGCTCTTTGCTCAAGTCTTATTCAATGTAATTTTTCTTTGTAAGTGATGCCAACAATTTATTAAAACCATAGTTATCACATTGATTTCATAGCTTTTGATTATTGTTAATATTTTACTTTTTAAAAAATGTGAAAACTTATGTGAAACTTGTTTTTCTTTTTAATTTACAGCTATTTTCCTGAAACATGGAATAGTACTTTACTCAGAGTAATGTTAGCTGACATTTTTCAAGAGAACAATAATTTTTTGTCACCATTTCATGATGATTATAATAAACCGCTAGTGAATGGGGCTGCATGGAAAAAATATCTTATTGTTGCTATTGACTTCATGAATGTAATTGAGAAAATGAGTATACCCCTTGTAAGTATCTTGCATATTTTCTGTAATTATCTTCACATACCTTGTAAATTTTTTACTTTTGTAAATCTTCTTTTAGCCTATAAATTAGCCTTTGATGAAACATTATCAATAACATTTGATTAAACATTATCAATTTCATGCATGGCTAGTTGGGCAAAGATTTTTCTATATATTATATATATATATATATATATATATATATATATATATATATATATATATATATATATATATATATGTATACATATATATACATATATCTATAAATATATATATATATATAGATCTATAGTTTGTTGTCTTAGGGAAAAGTGGAAGGAAAAAAGTGATTCATACGCCAACACATACGTCACTTTTAGTTACTTTTGACTTTCGTCCAACATTTGCGTGTTGGACGAAATAAAAAACCATTAATTTAATTACAAATAAATCGTTTTTTAAAAAAACCACAAAAACGAAAAATTAATTGACCAGAATGTTTTTTAAAAACATTCTGAATGTTTTTAACAATATAAACAATGTTTTTATTTTTATTTTTTTTAATAAAATATTTTTATTTTTAATTTTTTTAATAAAATGTTTTTATTATTTATTTTTTTTTTACTGTAAATCATGCGCAAAGTGTTGCTACATCGACTATCTTATAGCCTGACTCGCAAGGGAGTGCTGATACATCGACTGACAAATAGCCTGACCCGCAAGGGAGTGCTGCTACATCTATCTTTTAGCCTGACCCGCAAGGGAGTGCTGCTACATCGACTGAGGGTTTGGTTGGGGCAGGCAGTCTATCAATTATTAAAAAAAAATAATTCCGGTCTTGCATTTTAATTTTTACTTTTTGTCAACAAAATATGGAAAAAACTTTAGGACAACATCTAAGGGCTCTATATATATATATATAATATATAATATATATATATATATATATATATATATATATATATATATATATATATATATATATATTTTTTTTTAAACATTTTCACTTCCAACAAGGCTGCTAGCAGCCACTAATTAAAGTTGGAAGTTACTGTAAAAGAAAAGATAAAGATTGTAGAGCAAAATAACGATTGACGGACGATTTAAAAGATTGCAATTTATATGAATCAGGAAAGCAAGATGAAGGAAGCGAATTCCAAAGAACTGATGTTCGAGGAAAAAAACTAGACGAATAAGCGTTTTTGGAGCACTTAGGAACAGTCACAGAAAAAGGATGACACTTAATTGAATGACGAGTAACACGAGAATGAATTTTAGTAGATGGCACAAGAGACGCTAGCTCTTTAGAGCAGTGCCCATTATAGTATTTGTAGAAAAGAGAAAGAGAAGCAACATTACGACGATGTGATAATGGTTGAAGGTTGGCTGCAAGAGCAGGTCCAACTATGTTTACAATGCGTTTTTGCACCTTGTCTAAAAGAGAAAGGGCATCATTAGAAGATCCGCCCCAGATATGGCAACAGTATTCCATACAAGGCCGGATTTGAGATTTATAGAGATAGAGAATAGAATCCAAAGTAAGAAAGTCTCGAGCTCGATAAAGAGATGCAACCTTAGCAGATGCTAATTTTGCAACCGATTTGATATATGGTTTCCAAGAAAGATTGGAAGTAAGAGTTAATCCTAGAAGGTGAAGAGTAGGTGACTCATCGAGTACATCACCGTCCATAAATATAGGAAGATCTAAATTATTGCGATAATGATTGGCTGAAAAAAATTGAGTTTTATCTGAATTAAAGTTCACCAGCCACTGTGAGCCCCATGCTGTAGCAGAAGTGAGATCCTTTTCAAGCTCAAATGCCCCCTCCAAGCAATCAGAGGGTGTTGGTTTCTTATCACGACAAGAATAAATGGTAGTATCATCAGCAAACAATGCCACCTTAGATGTGAGAATATCTGGAAGATCATTAATGTAAATTAAAAAGAGTATAGGGCCAAGGATAGAACCTTGAGGAACCCCTGAAGTTACAGAATAAGAAGAAGAGTGTTGTCCATCGAGGACAACTTTTATGCTACGATTGGAAAGGAAGGATTCAATGATCTTAAAGGTGTTGCCGGATACACCATAAGAAGAAAGCTTATGAAGAAGACCAGCATGCCAAACTTTATCAAACGCTTTTGAAATGTCAAGAGCGATGGCCTTAACCTCTCCACCTTCATCTAATGCACGATAAAACCTGTCAGTTATTACTGTTAGCAAATCAGCTGTAGAACGAGAAGATCGAAATCCATATTGATGGTCAGAAAGTAAGTTATTAGATTCAAGATGAGAAATTAAGTGTTTGTTAATTAAAGATTCAAAAACCTTGCTTATGATAGGAAGAAGGCTTATGGGACGGTAGTTAGACGAATCAGATCGCTCCCCAGAATTTTTGAAGATAGGGATAACAGATGCGGCTTTCCAGCAGGCTGGAAAACAAGACTCTGATAAGCACTTGTTGAATAGTTTTGAGAGTATAGATGACAGCTCCGGAGAACACTTCTGCAAGACAATAACAGGTATGTTGTCTGGGCCGCAAGCTGTAGAAGAGTCTAGGCAGGAAATCACTTTAGATACAGATGCTGGAGTGATATGAATGTCAAGCAATGGATCAACCTGTTTGTTGGCAATATCAGGTAGAACGCAACTAGTGGAATCAAGAGATGATATTGATGAAAAGTTTTTAGCAAACAATTCAGCTTTGTCTTTAGGTGAGGTGACAAAGTCTGAACCATACAAGAGAGGTGGAATTATAGATTTGCCCTTATTATTGATATTATTAAAGATTCTCCAGAAGTCACGAGAGCCTAATTTTTGAGATGAGATACGAGATTTCATGACCTGAGAATAGCGGGTTTTGGCGTTAAACAAAACCTTTTTACAGTTGTTTCTAGCAGTAATAAACAGACGTCTGTTTTCTGGAGAATTGTTTTGCTGATAAATATGGAAGTAACGGTTTCGATTGGCAATCGCAGCAGCACAGTGTGAGAAAAACCATGGAGGAGAGTGAGGCTTGACCTGGAATCGTCGAGAGGGAATAAAAGATTCCATGCCAGCCTGAATCCACGAAGTTATGTAAGAAGCACATTTGTCGACAGGAAGTTGAAAGATTTCTACCCAAGGGCCATCACGAAGAAAATCACGGAAAGAATCTCAGTCAGCTTTACTGTAGTTGTAAGAGGTTCGATAATAGGGGTATTCAGGTGATGAAGAAGAATGAGATATTAGTTTTAAAGAGATCAAACTGTGATCAGAAGCACCTAAGGGTGAATGTGGAGAAACTGAGCACTGACTAGGATCAGAAACAAGACATAAGTCGAGTAGAGAAGGTAAATGATTAGGGTTGTCAGGAAAGCGAGTTGGAAAGTTGACTATTTGAGTTAGGGATTGAGAAAGGCAAAAGTTGTGGGCTTTAATGCCTGCAGAGTCACTGACACTAGAGCCAAGCCATTCAGAGTGGTGAGCATTAAAGTCACCGACAACAACTATATTAGCTGATGGATAAAGAGAGAGGGCTTGGTCAATATGATCAGAAATAACATCAAAAAGAGTGCAGTCTTGAGATGAAGGAGAGCGATATAGAACAAAGAGAAAGGCAATAGAGTGAAGTGGTGCTAAACGAAAGCACATGAAAGAATAGTCTGTGGATTCAAACCTAGTTTCACGACAAACAGGTGAATTCTTACGAATGTAAATGCCCAGGCCAAGCATGTGACTATTGGAGTCTTTACGAATCAGAGGAAGATAACCATCAACACTAAGATCACAAGATGAGACAGCCGAACTCAAATTAGTCTCACAAAGAGCAAGTAGGTCTGGTGAACTTTGCAAGAGATAAGACTCAACAGAAGAAAAGTTACTTCGAAGACCACGAATATTAGTGAATGATAGGTTTAGAGAACTTGGTGATGATGATGGTTTTTTGTGTTTTATAGTTTTTGGTACTTTATTCATTTTTAAATTAGATTGAAGAACTTGACTCAAAGCATAGATAGTACTCAGAACACCGTTTAATAGCCCAAGCAATTGCCTCATTACTACTAATAAACCCTAAGCCGTAACAAAGGGCTCCAAATGTGGCCTCCGCAATGCACACCAAAAGTACAAACAGGGACACCATCCATGCGCAACATGGCACTGTTAATACTTTGATATTTTTCAGCTGTTGATGGAATCAGCCTCTCTGAGAGCTACCACAGAGTTCGGGAAACCTGACTACCAGCTGGCCTCAGAACCATAAAACTGAGTTTTAGAGCTGTACCCTCATAAGGAGATAATAGAATGAGTTGCCTAGTCATAAAAACAGTGACACAAGCAAACCCATGCATTGAGTCAAGAAGATCCAGCATTCAACATCCTAAACTGGAAACAATGTATTAAAAATACATCTGCGCCAGCCTAATAAATGAAGAAGGGGTGCGAGGCTGGTCAACAGATCTGTTTACCCCTTAAGTCTTTGCCTAGGAGGCCTTCTAAAAGACAGTAGCTGGGTGCATTTAACATCTGCCCAAGATGAGTATTTTTATCGAGACACCATCTCTAGCCTTTACTCAACCAAGAGCCCCAAGGCAGGGGGTATTTTAAATCGGAGTTGGCATCTCCTAGCCTTTGCCTAAAAAGGCGTATCCTACAAGGCACCAGGACATGAAGCAGATTGTACTGGGTTACATGTTACCAGTAGCAGGATAACCTGATCTGACAAAAAATATAAACCTAAGATCCAGGTTTCGGTCAACCAGAATCATGAACCAGAATCATATATATATATATAATATATATATATATATATATATATATATATATATATATATATATATATATATATATATATATATATATATATATATATATATATATAATATATAATATATATATATAATATATATATATATATAAATTAGTAAAAACACTTATCTAATTTTTCTTTCTTCTACATAGTGTTTCTCCATCAGTAGGTTCATCAGGAAGATTCTTCCTGATGAACCTACTGATGGAGAAACACTGTAGAAGAAAGAAAAAAATAGATAAATGTTTTTACTAATTTATTATTGCTCTGTTCTTTAAGAACATTAAGCACTCTCTTTGTAGAATACACTAACATAATTTATATATATATATACATATATATATATATATATATATATATATATATATATATATATATATATATATATATATTATATATATATATATATATATATATATATATATATATATGATAAATTTGATCATACAACTGAAACAAGTAAAATAATAAACTGACCAGGAGGAAAGGTTCACAGAATGTATTTAGTCTAAACATTTCCTCATTTCACATTTACTTATCAGGATAGAAAATCTGCTGTAGATTGTTTGTGCAATAAGACAATTTCTATTAATGATATTACAGGATAAGGTCTTGCTAGTGAAATGTTCAGTGTTTTACAAGAATATAAGTGTTGAAGTTCTTATTGATAGTACTTCTACTAATACTCAACCAATAAATGGTTTAACAGTGAAACTAAAAAAGTTGGAAAAAAAAAGATTTTAGTTGTAATCAAAGACTTATTTGAATATTGGAATATAGTTGGCTCTGGTAAAGTTTCAGTTAAATGGGCTTCTTTCAAAATTGAATATTCAATCATGCAAGTTAATCACTGTTTATATACTAGAGACAAAATGTTAAACATGTCTTAAAAAAACTTTTTAATTTTATTTTACAGGTTTATATTTTGGCATGGTTTAAAAAAAAACTTCAAAACTGGGCGACTCTTGCCCCTTGCGTCCCTTTTTTATTTCTTAAATAAATAATATTTGTTGTAAAAAACATATTGTAAATTAAAGTATTAAAAACAATTCTTTATGATCTGGAATCATTCTTTATGCCATAATAAAAGATAATGACAAGAAAGTAAGAAATTTTGGTAATAATAAAAGATAATGACAAGAAAGTAAGAAATTTTGGTAATATGTTTTTATGCTTATAAATTGTAATGTTTTTTTGAAAAACATTAAATGTGACAATTAGCTTAAGTTTATACTTATTGAATAAACAAAATAAACTTTTTATTTATATTTATTTTATTTATATTTATATTATTATTAATTATATTTATTAGAATTTATATTTTTACTTATTTTTGGAAATTAATTTTAATGCTAATTACTAGTATAGGTTATATAACCTAATTAATCTACCACTACTAAAAATTTATTAACCTATTAATCTACCACCACACTACTGCATGCGGTAGTGGTGTAGTTACGCAATATACAGTAGTAAAAAAATCTGTGGCCATTGGTCAATTTATGATAAGTGCAAAATTGGTCAAGATAAGTATATTTCATCAGATCTTTCATTTGGTCAAACTATGATAATTGTTGTTGTTTTAAAAAAGAATTACTTATTTTTATGAAAAATATTTTAATTTTTTTCATTATGGCAACAAATCAAATTTTCACACTCTTCTACTGCAAAATATCATATTTGTACTTATCATAAATTGACCAATGACCACAGATATATATATGTGTGTGTGTGTGTGTATATATATATATATATATATATATATATATATATATATATATATATATATATATATATATATATATATATATATCCTTACATAGTATATATATCCTTACATAGTATATATATCCTTACATAGTATATATATCCTTACATAGTATATATATCCATACACATATATATATATCCTTACATAGCAGTCGAAAGAGACTTTTATAGTTTAAAAAGTCTCTTTCAATGCTTTTTTTTACATTTAAGCAAGATCAACAATTTAGCAACATTTTAATGTCTTTTAAATTTAATTTAATTTAAACTATTAAACAATTTAAAAAACCCAGAAGAACATAAGTTTTGATAGAAACTTAATTATACAAGTCAAGAAAAATCACTTCATTTCTGCTCGAAAACTGGCTGAGCAAGCTGAAGAGAATTATGGAATCAAATTATCCCATCAGACAATCAGAAATCGTATCCGAGACCAGGGATTTCAAGGACGGCTTGTGCGTAATAAACCATATTTGAGTAAGAAACACATGAAAAGAAGATTGGAGTTTGCTAAGAAGTTCAAAAGCATGCCGTTAAGTTTCTGGAAAAAGATCCTGTGGAGCGACGAATCGAAATTCAACTTAAAGTCATCTTATGGAGCCCAAAAAGTTTGGAGAAAAGCCGGAGAAGCCTACAAATTAAGCTGTGTGAGAGGATTTGTGAAGTATGGTGGCGGTAACGTGATGGTATGGAGTTCAATGGCTTGGAAGGGTGTTGGAAAACTCCAATTTATTGATACTATAATGGATCAGGTTCAATACAGAAACATATTAAAGCAAAATTTGAAGTCATCTGCTCGAAAACTTCGGCTAGGATCTGATTTTACATTTCAGCAAGATAACGATCCCAAGCGTTGTGCCACCAAAACAAAGGAGTGGTTTGCTGAAAATAATGTTGAGGTCTTGGAATGGCCTGCACAATCACCAGACCTTAATCCCATTGAACATTTGTGGGAAATTGTAGACCGAAAAATTGGAGATCGGTCATTTTCCAAAAAAGAAAACCTCAAAGTGGCAATTGAAGAAGCCTGAGAAAAGATTCAATCAGAAGAAACAAAATCTTTTGTCGAATCAATGCCTAGACGTCTAGAAGCTGTAATCCAAGCAAAGGGAGGCCCAACAAAGTATTAAAATAATTGTTTTGTTATATAATAATTTATTATGGAACAAATAATGCGTTTGGTCGAATATTTTTTTGACAATAAAAAAACAACCTAAGTTCATTTATTTAAAGACTGAAAACTTTGTGATTAATATTTTACATTAAAATAAAGAAAATCTATTTAAAAACATGTTCTTTTATTTTTATTAATCTTGAGTTTACCAAAAAAGTCTAAATTTACGAAAATACAGCACTTTTTTTAGGAAAAATATTTAAAAAAGTGTTTGGTCGGATAATTTTTTGAGACACTGTATATATACACATAAATATACATATATATGTAGTCATGCATGGTATTCAGAAAGTTTCTTCTGAAATGGTTGCTTTAAATGCTAATAAACCAGACCAGAAAAAGTTTAAAAACTTTAATAAAGTTTTTAAAAAAAAATTATAGATTACTTGCCCAAACCAAACCCTCAGTCAATGCAGCGGGATTTCCTTGTAGCAGCAGGTTATATGATAGTCAATGTAGCAGCACTCCCTTGTAGCAGCAGGCTATAAGATAGTCAATGTAGCAACACTCCTCGCATGTATTAAAAATATTATGAAACAATAAAAAATAAAAAACACTATCAAAAAATAAAAAAATTTTCTAGTCATAATTATTGCGATTTAAAAAAAATGATAAAAACTTATGTTCTTCTGGGTTTTTTATATATATATATATATATATATATATATATATATATATATATATGTATGTATGTATGTATGTATGTATGTATGTATGTATGTATGTATGTATATATATGTGTGTATGTATATATATTTATATATGTGTATATATATATATATATATATATATATATATATATGTATGTATGTATGTATGTATGTATGTATGTATGTATGTATGTATGTATATATATGTGTGTATGTATATATATTTATATATGTGTATATATATATATATATATATATATATATATATATAAATGTTTTTAAACAAGATATGTTTTTTTAGCAAACTATGGATCACATGTTTGCTACTCTATTAATGGATTGGCAAATATTTTTATTTAAAGTTCTTCAAATTTCATTAAGTTGTGGTTTAGATGAAAAAATTAGCAATAACTACATTTCACTTATCAATGATAAAAAAATTACAAGACTGTGCTGTGCCTACATAAAATCAATGAAATTTCAAAGTAGGTGAATTTACATATGAATAAATAAATTATGAAGTGTTTACATTGCTACAGAATTAAAAGGAAATTACTAATAATATTCATATTATCAGTTATCTCTCTTTTTTTAACATCATGTTGTATAATATTTTTTAAATGGATCCATTTGTTGTTGCTGATGTTATTGTCGTTTTTTGTTTTGTTTTGTTTTTGTATTTTTATTTAAGGAAATAAATTAGCTTGAATCTATATATACTGTATATGAGAAATCATATATTGAGAAGTTCACTACAGGTTCATAAGTTTTACATTTGTACTATATTCTCATAAGCTCTGGTTGTTATGTTTTGTTACAGATTAGAAAATTTGTTTTTATGGCAAGGATGACTTAATTTTAATATTACTGTAGATCTGAACATAGTTGTCAATGAAAAGTTAGCTTGTTGCATTGTTATATCTTTACAAAGTCATGCAGAGGTGCCCCAAGTAAGGCTTGTTTGTTTTTGAGACATTTATATAAGAATGTATTAGTTATTAATATATTAAAAATTTATATTAATGTTAATTTGAAAATTGATTTAAAAGTTTTAAATCAATTTTCAAATCAACATTATTACAAAGTTTAGTTAAAGTTCTTTATGATTTTCAATGTTTCAAAGTTCTTTATGATTTTCAGTATATCTAGATTAGAAAAAAAACTGCCATTAAGTATTGAAAAATGAAAATATAAAAAATATAAATAATTATAGTGAACAAAATATAATCAAAAATTTACTTGGTCTTTTAGGTCACCAGTTCTCTACTAGAGTTGCTATCTCGTTATATTAGTGAAAGTGATACAAATTTTTCATTAATAAATTTAGCTTGTAAAGCTAACAACATTTGTTTGGCAGAAATTTTAAATATGAAGCTTTGGGATATTTGTTGGGAAGTGAAAGATTCATTACTTGATGTTTTAATCCAAGCGATAAAGGGTGCAGTCAAAGGTAAAGTTATAGTTTTAATACTATATATATATATATATATATATATATATATATATATATATATATATATATATATATATATATATATATATATGTATGTATGTATGTATGTATGTATGTATGTATGTATGTATGTATGTATGTATATTTATGTGTGTATGTAAATAGTTTTAAGCAATTGTTCTATTTATTCTTTATGATGCAATCATTAAAGTATATTTGTTTATTAATAGGTTACAAATGTCATCGTGAATTTCTGGTCACTAATCTGTTTTGGTGTAAAGTTATGCCTTTAATGAATGACAATGAGAGTTACATTAGATCCAAAACTATTGAGTTTGTCACTCAAGTTGTATTATTTGAACCAATGTGGATTTTGTTTCAACAAGAAAATTCTCTTCCACTTGTAAGTAAATATAATGGTTTTACAAAAATTTAAATAAAATCGTTTTACATGAAAATCCTTTTAACGTGAGTTTCGGTGTATACCTATATTATAGTACATACATACAGTGTCCAACAAAAAAAAAGCTTAGAGAGACATGCAAGAGAACTCAGCTCAATTTCTACAACTGATATAGAAAAAGATAAACAAAAATTTTTTATTTGGTGCATTGATTCTTAGATAGAAAAAAAAACAAGAAAAAAATGACAAAAATTTGAGAATTTTTATTGAAATAATGAAATAGACCAAACTAATACTTTGTGGTGAAGCCACGGCTTTTGATCACTGCCTTGCACCGACAAAGCATACTCTCAACAAGTGATTGTAAGAGTTCCCAAGAAATGTTCTTCCATTAATTTTGAAGAATTTGTAACAACTCTTCTTCATTTTTTGGAGCTCTTGTCTTGATTCCATGATCCAATATACTCCAGAGATTCTCGATAGGGTTCAGATCAGGACTTTGAGCTGGCCAAGAAAGAACCACTAATTTTTTGTTCTTCAAATAATTTTTCACATTGTTTGCCTTATGTTTCGGGTCATTATCTTGCTGAAAGACCCAACTTTTATCTTTAAAGAGCTCATTTGCACTAGGTATCAGTTGATGAATTAAGATTTGTTTGTACATTTTACTGTCCATAATACCAGGAATTTTATGCAAACGACCAACACCCGATGAAGTAAAACATCCCCATACATTCACTTTTTTATCGTGCTTTACTGTTGGCTGCATTACTAATGGATCTTGTCTGGCGCATTGTTCGACTTGGGTGCTTTGATAGAAAAAACGACAATTGAAGCAAGAAAAATAATTTAGGATTACGTTTTCGCTCACAATAAATTTTTTTTTTCACGACTCGCCAAAAATTTGTCCGGAATTCAACATGTCAAGCTCTAATTGACAAATAATAAAATGACGTAAACATGTGGTTGTAGTTTGCCCAGAGATATTTCTAGAATATTAAAGATACACTATCGAAATGAATTATTTCTTCCTGAAATAGTATTAAAATATATATATATTGTAAAGATTATTTGGTTGTCATTCTTTTTTGTTGTAATTTTTTGAGAGTTTACCTAAGCTTTTTTTTTGTCGGACACTGTATACTGAAACTGACGTTAAAAAAACGAAAAATGCGTATATTATATATAAGTATATTTTAGTGTATAACTGAGTTTTCATTATTTTTGAGCTTCATTATTTTTTTTCAACAACTTGGAATAAAACATTAAGGTAATATGTAGCATTTAGTAGCTGTTGATGGCGATCACGATGATGATGACGTAACCTATTGCTCAGTGCATTTTACTTTTTCTTCTCCAGGCTTTCCTATCTTATAAAAACCTAGTTTACATATTTGACCTGAATTCAAATGACCATATACTTCTTTAAGAAAACTTATTTATTTTGTAGAAATAGTCAAAGGTTTTTTATATTTTTAAACTGCTCTTTATCCTGTCAACATTGATTTTTAAACATTTTTTGTTCTTTTCATCTTTTCGTGATTTTTATACTTTTTCTTCTCTTTTTCTTCTCTTTTAATTTTAAAAATAATAGGCTGTAGAATATTATCATGTTTTACAATCTATTATTTTTAAAATGTTGCTGGTATAAGAGCAAACGTCACTAAACAGAATTACCATTTTTATAGTAAAAAACAAAAGTAAAGATGACGTAGCTTGAAATATACTTAGAGTTTTTAAAAGTGCTGTTAATTTATTACATGGTGCGCTCAATGTCATGTGTCTGTTAAAAAAAATTTAAAAATATATATTTTGCTCAAAATACATTAAAAATTCTTTTTAAAAATAAATTAGTTTACCAACATACTTTTTTTGATGTTTTTACCTGATTTGTTTTGAATGAAACTTTACTATATTTGATTTTTAATATATTTATACAATTTTATTCATAAACAATTATATTGCAAGATCTTTTTTATTTATGTTAAAATTTATGTTAAAATAATCATAGGCAGAAAAAATTCGAAATTTTCTTAGGTTGAAATTTTTTTTATGATCTGTTTGTATAAAGCTAATTATAATTGGTTTTGTAATTTTGGCCTTTCTAACCTTTTAACTTCGATTTTAACATTTTGGTTTTAAAAAAATTTTGAATATAATATGAATTAATATATTAAAAAAAAGTTATTATACCTTAAAGTTATGATATATGTGTTTGTTTAGGAACATTTGTGGAAACAGCTTGCAGAAGACTTTACTAGTCCGGCTCGTCAAGATGATTTTTTCACACGCCGGAGCGTTTTAGAAATGCTTCTGTGCTGTATAAGTCACTCAAATGCATACAGTGATATATTTACAAATAATCTTTGTGATTCTTGTATGAAGTCAGTTAAAGAATCCGTTTTCAGAATTCTTCAAAATTGTGCCAACGATTTGGACTGGGAAGTCAGAAAGCTTAACATTATTTTGTGGACATCAGTCATTTCACGTATTGAGAAGAATGCATTTGCAATAAATGATTTTTTAGATTTTGTTATAGACAACAATTTTACCTTAATAATTTTATTAACATTATGTGATGTTGAGTATGCTGTTCAAATCGAATCTTTGAAATGTTTAAGGCTGTTACAGAGACCTTTTATTAATGACAAAAAATTAGATCTCAGTGAATCTTTAGATTATAATGTAAAATCATTGGAAGAGTTTGAAACTTTATTAAAAACTATGGATTTGAGTACTAGAAAAAACTTTGTAAGCTTCATTAAAAGATTGGATTTAGATTTGTTATTGATGGACGTAAACGTTCTAGATGACACTGTCAAAAGTGATCCCGTGTCATTCCTTGAAGATATCATAAGCTCTGCCAAAGAGAGTGATTCAAATTTACTAGATTGCTATTAATAAAATTTGGTTAATATCTTGAACTGTAAAAACAAGCTAATGCTTTTGTTTTTGCTTCTTTTTTTTTTAGTACTGCGAGGCTAATTAGCTAAAGAATTTTGAATACTACGAGGCTAATTAGCTAAAGCCCTAAAATCAAACAAAAAGTAAAAAGAAAGGGAAAAAAAACCATTCTACAGAGAGCAAGTTTGCTACCAGTCCCAAATAATCTCTAACTTTTCCTCACAGAACGGAAGAAAAATAAGGGTATGTGCAATTAGTGAAAAGTTTTACTTCATTTAATCCTGGTCAACTGCGCATTGCACAGTATCTTAAAATTATGTTTAACTTCATTAACTTAAAATGTAAAAAAGGTGATGTAAAAAGTTAGATAACCAAAAATGGTAAGAGGGAGAAGAAAAAAATATGATACAAGTGCTCCCTTGTAATTGAACTTTTTTAGCTTTATTTCTTGGTTATTTTAGATTATTATATTTATATTTAATTTTAATACTTGTAATAAAAAGATAGTGAAGTTGGTCCTCGATTGTATGCAATCTTGCTGTATGTATCTTTTCTTGAATGGTGAAGTCTGAATTGTTTCTTTAACTTTATTATTATTTGAGCTTCTTCCGAATACAATCCGATTTGCTATAAGAATTTTGAACTTATTTCAGAACTATGAAGCAATAACTTATGCAAAGATACAGCCATTAAAACCCGGTTATATTTTTCATAAATCTTCGCTGTTTTAGTGTATTATTTACTGAGTTTTTTTGTATCTATCTCATAACTAAAATAAACTGTATGCGGCAGCAAAAATTAGACCGAATGTTAAGACAACAAAATCATAGGGTTGGTGTTAAAGCTAATAAATTTCCGAGATACCTACGTAAAAGTAAAAATATTCCTATTATATCAAAGGCACGATAATGCAGAAAGAAAGAACCAACCCTAAGTTTGGCCGGTAGTTTCCAACGGCAGTTCTCAAAATGCCTCTAGTTTTTTTTACCAACTTCAGAATGGGTGCAAATTATTATTTAGACGAAATAATATTTTAGAAATAGATTAGAAATTTATTATTTAGAAGTTCTTGATCCCTGTGTGCTTCCCTATATACCTATGTGCTTCCCTAGATACGTGGCAACTTCAAGAGAAATGATAATTTTGTTTTCAAGCAGGATGGTGCATCCTGTCACACAGCAAAACTTGTTTTGACACGGGTCTCAGAAAGTTTCTCTTATTGGTCGAAAGAAATATAGCCTTCTAGCTGTCCATTTTTGAACCCCTTAGATTATTCTATTTGGGAATATGTTCAGGCTAAGTCTTGAAAGCAACGACCTTGAAATATTAAAGCCCTGGAAAATCTCATCATCCGGGTCTGGTCCAACATTTGATTTATCATATCCGTAAAACCTGTTCTAAGTTTCGTTCTCGAATTGAGGCTGCGATCGCAGCTGATAATGGTTATATTATTTAGAATTATTCATTACTAGATTATGAAAATGTTTTCAATAAAAAAAAAATTTCTGTTTTTGTTTTATTTCCGGATTTTTTAAAGTGCTACTAGTCTGAATTTCGCTGCTGCATACAATGTTATGCTTAAAATATTTGCGTTCTATTAACTCCTCATCTATGCCTATTAATAAATGAACGTAATCAGACTTTTAAAAACCTCGTCTGGCAGTGTTGCCATCATTCAAAGTACCAAAACCAAATTGTCTTGGAAAACCAATTCTCAAACCTAATTCCACAATTAATTTATTTTGTATGACCCGTTTTTTTATCTTACAAACTTCATCATTTTTCAATTTCAAAAAAAAGTTCCTGCACCATAACACCCAACGACGATGGGTGCTGTATATTACCAAAAATATTTATCTCTAAAAGTATATCAAGTTGGATCTCAAAAAGTTTTAACTAAAGTTTAAAAAAAATAAAACTTTTAAATAAAATTCAGTTTTTTGAAATTCATTGTAAAAAAAATAAAAAAAACTTTTTTAAACAAAAACTGAAAAAAAGCACATTTAAAAACGTTTTTTTAACAATACCTTCTTTAAGAAAATTACATTTAAAAAAAATCGTTTTTTTTTGAATCTCTATAAAATTTCATTTCTTTTTAGGTTTACCAACATAATATACTTTAAAAGAAATATATTTTTGGTAAATGAAGACATAGTTATCTTCATTTACCAAACTCAATTTTCCCAAGCCAAGATACCCAATTGCAATTGGTGTTTTGGTGCAGGTAATTAGTGAATAATTAAGTTGCAAAAGTTCATAATTTGCTACAGGAGATACAAGATTTTGCAACAAATATTTTATTCATAACCCTACTGTGCACTAACAAATATATCAGCGTGTGCGTGTACGTAAAAAACAGTAGAATAATTTCTCAAAGATATTATCTCGTGCGATACTGAGTTCAATTATGCGTAATTGAGATAAATGGGACATACAAAAAAAAAACATAGGAAAATAATAAGAACTTTTCAATTCTTTTAAAAATGGAAAAAATGTATATTTTAAACAAACATTTAAAGAAATTAAACCAGCAGTATAAGTTTTTTTAACAATACAAGAAAAACACTTCACAAGTTGTTTTAAGGTGAAAAATGGTTTTATCATTTAACATTCCCTCGCCATAATTTAAAGTCATTATATTGTCCAACACCCATTATCATTCCTTTGCCGGTGTTTAAAAAATCTTGTAATCCACTAAAACCAGTATTAAAATGCACTATCGTTTAATTTTTTTTACTGTACTTCTGACACTGCTAGTTTATTTGAAAAGGCGGTGCGATTCCTAAAACATTTGTAGGTAAGTTTTTTGCAATCAAATTTTATGCATACATTAAATGAATGTTAAAAATCTGCAAAACTATTTGCTATCAAGTTTTATGGTTAGTTAAATTAACTTCCGCCATTTTTGTTTTGTGAACAATGGTATTCATAGCACATTTTTAAAGTTTTTTTCTGATGTCATGTCCATTTTTAAGGCAAAATATTCAATCATAAAGTTTTTTGATTCGTAGGTTGTGCTATTTGAATTGTTTTTTGTTTTTGTTCTTTATATAAACAAAATATTTGTTGTAAAATCTTGTATCTCCTGTAGCAAATGATGAACTTTTGCAACTTAATTATTCAATAATTACCTGCACCAAGACACCAATTGCAATTGGGTATCTTGGCTTGGGTAAATTGAGTTTGGTAAATGAAGACAACTATGTCTTCATTTACCAAAAATATATTTCTTTTAAAGTATATTATGTTGGTAAACCTAAGAAGAAATGAAATTTTATAGAGATTCAAAAAAAACGATTTTTTTTAAATGTAATTTTCTTAAAGAAGGTATTGTTAAATAAACGTTTTTAAATGTGCTTTTTTTCAGTTTTTGTTTAAAAAAGTTTTTTTATTTTTTACTTATATACATATATATAAAAATTGAAATAATTACAAATGAAGATTTCGTTAAAAAGAATAGAAAAAGTAATAACAAATAAGTGAAGAACCCAGACATTCAAAGAAGACCCCATCAGGTCTTGTCAACAAGAACCGCAAACAAAAAAACGCGTTAAATAACTGCTTTTAGATAAAATCCATTAAGATTTAAATTTAAACAAAATAAAAAATTAATTACACAATTGATTACAAAATAAACTCGTTATATAAGTGCTCGTTAATTAAAAAAAAAAAAGAAATTGAGATTTTCAAAAATTTAAAAATATCTTAGTGTGTTTTCAGTTTGAAAAATAAGTTTTTTAATATTTCGTTTAAAAAAATCAAAATTATATTCTTGAGAAGAATCATTAGTAGCATTTAAAACTATATTATTTCATAAAAATGGTCCGCGAAATAAAATATTTTTTAAATCTTATTTTGAGAAAAAGATTTAATTATCTACTAGTTTGACGTCCACGTATTGGTGACCAAGCACCTTAAAAATCACATTCTACGATAATGTTAATTGATCATTGGATGGTGACAGTCAGAAATGATATCAAAAAATGGCGTCGGAAATGTCAATACATAAGTTTGATCAAAAAAGGGGCGCCAATTATATTAGGACTAATAATAAATACAAATTTCAATTCAACATAAAAAAGTGCGTTGTAATGCATTTTGGCTCCAACAATAAAAACTATCCATTTTTTATTAATGGTATACAACTTCAAGATTCTGAGTCTGAACGAGATCTTGGAGTTATTTTTTCAACAAACCTAAAATGGAAAAATCAAGTAACCATGACAATTAGTAAAGCAAATCAAATGCTGGGACGGATAAAGAAATCGTTTGCAAGATTCGACTGTCAACTTATGAGATCTCTCTATTTAACGTTTATTCGCCCACTTCTTAAACTTGCTGTTCTGGTACAGTCTCCTTTTATGAAAGGAGACTGTAGTGCAGTTTCATAGAGTAACTAAATCGTCATAGAGTAACTAAACTCGTAACTAAAATAAAACATCAAAAACTCGTCATAGAGTAACTAAACTCGTAACTAAAATCATAGAGTAACTAAACTCGTTTCATCAATTAGTTGTCTCAATTATGAAGATCGACTCATTGCCTTAGGCTTGACAACGCTAACCGAAAGAAGAAAAAGGGGAGATTTAATTGAACTATACAAACTTATGCATGGTATTGAAAAGATAAACAGTAGAAAATGTTTTCCACTTGGTAATAACTGTTTGCGAGGGAATTATTTTAAACACCATAAAGAATTTGCTAAACACCCTTCAAGAGAACATTTCTTTTTTATTGGAATTGCAAATGCATAGAATTTACTTCCGACTAAAATTGTTACAGCGAAATCAGTTAATTGTTTTAAAGGAGCTCTTGATTGCTGGTTGAGCGGCAATTAAACATAACTGCTGTCATAGTGTGCATGATAACACACTCACTGGCTTTGTCCAGCACAGCATGAACTATTACTAAATTATACGATTAAAAAAATGAAAAAGTAAGCGAAATAAAGGGGTTATGCTACTACAATTAACTATTTTAATTACTGTTTTCACATCAACCATAATAATAATGGTAAGTAAAAAGATATAAGTGGGACGAAGCGGACAGGAAACCCTTCAATTGTATGCAAACTATGCTAGGTATAAAAGATGTAAAAAAGCTACAGAGATTATACATGTAAAAAGAACATTAAATAGCTATTTGATAGTTTAGTTGAGACATTGTGTATAGAACTGGTTCTCATAATATATTAGTTTTTTAGTGCTGTAGTTAACTGCAACACCTGCCAATGATATAGTAACTAATAGAATCATAAACTTTATTATTTATAACTGTTATATAATCTAAACTTTGTTATTGTTCATGTTAATAGACTATTTATTATTCATATTATAATTTACTTTATATTATTAGACTATTTCAAAATTTTATTTGGTTTCAGATAAATTGCCATGAGAAGCTTCAGTATATTTTATCATTTCCTCTATAAATTAAAGTTTTTGCATTCAATATTTTTTTAACCTAGATTTTGAATTTTACTGTTAGTATTATAACTTTTTTTTAATGATTTTTGGCGTTTAATTATAATATTGATTCTTGTAGAAAATTTTTTTTTTAATGTTTTACAATGCATTAATTTTAATTTGAAATATTAATTTTGCAACTTTTACTTTCTAAAAGGGAAAGGATTTATAACGTGGATAAAAGATTTATAACGTGGATTCCCAAATTTTATATGTATAATGAATAAGATATGAATTTATGAAACAAGCACACAAAAATAATTTTGAGACAAAACTTAAAAACAATTACATTACAAAAACGTTTGCATCTTGACTCATCGATGATAATATTAAGTTATGAAAGATTTATTTTGGTAATTATAAATACCAATAAAGTAATACCAAAGTTTGAAAAGTTTTTTCAAACGGATTTTCAGCAAAATATTTTTTCGTATATTATTACAATAATAGTGTAATAAAAAAAGAATAATTATTCTTATAGAATTATGTGGTGCTTTGAATCAGCTGTGCATATTTTAACAATCTTTTTATGTATGAGCAGCCATGTTGAATCTGTACTTCCAAGTTAACTCAAAACATCAGGCATCAATTTGACTAGGAAGTTTACGCCTTCTTCCTTACCAATTTTCTGGCCAAAACAAGCAGTCGTGAAATCATAAACCCAATAATCTTAAAGCTGCTACTTGTCAGAAAATTTTGCCAAATATCATAAAGCTGATATTCTTTTATTTGTTTGTTGATATCCACTTTCATTTGACACAAAAATTCATAACATACTTTTAGAAGAAAAGACGTTCAAGATTTTAAAGAAAATGTTTTGTTGTCAGGGGAATAAGATTTTATTTCTTTTTCTTATTTTAACAGACGCTTTTAAATAAAAATCTTTTTTCTTAAGTCCAGCACTCCAACACACACAGACGAACTTATAATACACATTATTTAATAATACTATAAATTTATTATTCCGTATTATAGCATTAATATTTTTGTATTAAATATATTAAATGAATACTATTATATATTAGAATAATCATTATATTAGAATAATCATTATAGATTAGAGGATATATATATATATATATATATATATATATATATATATATATATATATATATATATATATATATATATATATATATATATATATATATATATATATATATATATATATATACCCTAATAACTGAGAATGTGCTATTAAAAGAAACAAGCAAGTTATTTAAAGCTTAAAGTTTTCATTTACCAAACTCATATAAATATTGATTATAAAAAATGGAACTCAACCGTGGAAAGCGTAACAGCGAATGTATATTGATTTGAACTATTTTATTCTTGTTATTCGAACAATCCAAAACTGGAATGATTTGTAGAGACACCATTAAAATTACATCAAAATCATCTTAATCCTGAACTCTTATTTCTAAAACATTTTTACCCCTGATCTAAGTTATTGATTCTCTAATGGTAATGAATTAGTAAAAATCTTCTTCGATCTTGGATTTAGATTTAAAATCGCTAGCGTTTTTAATCTGGTCTTGATTATTATAAAATTCAGCTACCTAAATACAAAAGCACTTCAATTAAGATGATTTGCAAAACAACAAAACAACATAACTAGTATGAAATAGCAAATAAAATGTCGCAAAATAGTAGGGAATTACTTGTTGCGACAATGTAGCTTCTTCAGGCTTTTTGTCATCACGCACACGTAAAAAACGCGGAAAACGAAGCGATATTCCTTTATCAGGATCAACCTAAATAATTTTTTTTTTTTTGTAGACAAATAAAAAAAACAAATGCTAATGTAACTAAAAATAATGGTACAAACTATAATAATGATAATAATAATAACAATCATAGGAACAATGATAATAATTTTAACTATAATATATTTACTATATAAACTATAATATGAACTATAATACATTTTTCTACTTGTGGTGATTAAATATAAAAAAATTTAAAAGCCACGTACGATTCCAATAGCTGCTCTGTAAATTGGAGAGATAGATAAATCAGCGGCACGTATTTCCCAAACCTAAACAAAAAGAATCCAATTTTTTCAAAACAAAAAATAAATTTTTACCAGGATCTAAAGTGGTAATGGCTACTAATCACAAAAGTTTACTTGTACTGGTTCAAACCAATGGTCTGGTTTCATGCCGTCATCAAATCGGTAATACGAGCGCGGTTTTTCAATGACATGATTTTTGAAGAACTCATAGTGCTTCGCTAATTGCTCGTCCGTGAAGCCAGTACCAGCCTTATATTAATAAAATCAATATCAATATATATATATATATATATATATATATATATATATATATATATATATATATATATATATATATATATATATATATATATATATATATATACACACACACACACACACACATATATATATATAATATATATATATATATATATATATATATATATATATATATATATATATATATATATATATATATATATATATATATATATATATATTATATATACATATATATATATTTATATACATTATTCGACATATTACCTTGCATATTGTTTGGTATTCCTCGTTATCTTCATCATAACATGCCAGCAGGTAACCCCCATACTTTCCTGTTCTTTTACCAGTCCCATGATATCCACCAATAACAACTAAATCAAGCGTGTCTCCAACCCCCTCTAAATAGTCTTTCTTAAGCTAAAATAATAAACTTATGTTTTATAGCGGAGATGAGACTGCAATGATAGAATTACCTTTAACGCGCACGATTTTTGCCGTTTAAAAAAAAATAAATATTTTAGACATTAAAATTAAATATTTCATTTCAGAATTCGTGGCACTAATATTACCCACATAACTTTTTCAAAAGCTCACATCTGTGCGCGTGCATGCGTGTGTGAACATTTATATATATATATATATATATATATATATATATATATATATATATATATATATATATATATATATATATATATATATATACCTATAATTACTCGGCGCATTGATTTCACAATTATAAGTTTATTTATAAAAATTTTACATCCATATCATATTTACAAGTATATTTATAAATAGTCTGCATACATTTCATATTTATAAGCATATTTAAAAAGAAGATTATTAAAATCGTGTTTTTCTTTCTTGTAGCATGCTGTGAGCAAAAAACATGAAAGCGTTGTTGTGTTTATAAATAAAACGTCATATGCTATCGACCAATTAAAAGTAACATTTAAAACGACAATAGCAGAATCAAATAAAAAATTTTCTAATAAATAAATATTATCCAAACACTTTCTGAACAGTCCGCATCAAAGCGAACTTGAATCCTTTTTAACAAACCGGAAAAAAAAAAGAACAAGAAGAGAAGACACACAAATGGTAAGATCTTTAGAGTTGTATGTCACAAATATATTTATAGAGGTGAAAAGAATCAACATTAACGGTAGAAAACGGGTAGTAAAGATAGATGTCATTTTAGTAAAACTTACTAAAATAAATTTCAGTAAAATTTGTATAAACTTTTCTGCTTATTGCTTAATAAATACATCAAATCTACATCAATAAAATCAATACATACATCTCCACCAATAAAATCATCTACATACAATACATCTATGTTACTATCTTACATTTACATACATCTATGTTACATACATCAAAGTTACTATGGATTACTAACCCGTTAGACATAAAATCTTCAATGTCGATAGTATATAATCTCATACAAAATGTCGTATGAGTTCATTTATACTTATAATAAACTAAACTGCTTCTCGTCATTGTGAAGTACGAGCTTGCAAATTAGAAATTTCAGAGCTAAATATCCTTCTAGAAATTTAAACTTTATAACGAAAATATTGGGAACCGTTTTTTAGTTACAATTATCAAAGGATACAGAAACACCATAAATTAAACCAAAGGATTGCAAATATTAACTTAAGCCAAATATGTTAAAATTTACAGGAAGCCAAATTATATAAAAGCACTTTAACAATGAATAGCAGCAAATTGTTTTCTTATTGCGTTTTGTCATATACATTTACTTTTATTGACTTATGTGATTTACGTAATAAATATTGTTGGAAAAAGGTTTAAAACGTGTTTTATAGTTACAACATACATACTCACGCGCGCGCATATATTTATAGATAAGTATAAAATATACATTATTTAATTATAGAATGAAAAAGAATACAAGCCTCACTCTGAATCTCTACACCGTGCGATAGCAAAAGGAGATCGTGCAGCAGTTGAAAAGCTTTTAAATGACGGAATTGACGCTGATTGCGTACTAAAGGTAGACGAAGAAATACTTGAAACCGCACAACGTAAAAGTATACACTTGTTAGGATCACATAAAAGCATGCAAAAAGAAGCAAATCAAACTGGCAACGAAATGGAAGAAGAGTTAATTGAACATCCAGCAGAATTAAAGTCAACAAGAAACAATCGAAAAAGTTTAGCAGACTGCATTGATGAGCGTTTGCAAGACGGAAACGAGATTCTTATAGAAAGAAGCGTCTCAGTGGTTAAACCGCCAGATGATGTATTTGAAGATTTAATCGAAGAAAAATCTATGAAACTAATACCACGAATTAAAAAAAAAATATCGTTTAAAAAACCCCGCAAAAATATAAAAAAAGATGAAGTATCTGATATCGACGATTATAATCTCATTATAAAAACACGTAATGTTGATGATGAACAGTTAAGTGAAAATTATGAGGGGGTCGCTTTTTTTGATGCCGTTCGTGACGGCATGGACATGATTGTGCAAGTATTGCTCGAAACAAGCAATAATTACCAATTGAACCTACCGGATGAAAACGGTTTCACTCCTGTAATGCAAGCAGCGTGGCATGGTCAAAAAGAATGCTTAATCATTTTATTAGAGCATGGGGCAAATACGAACCTCAGGAACGCCACAGGCTGTACCGCATCCCATTTTGCTGCTGGACAAGGTCATTTAGAATGTTTAGAAATTCTTATTAAATACGATCCTGAAAGCGTAAACGCAAAAACAAAGTTCGGCGCTACTCCATTAATCTTAGCTTCAAAAGACGGACACTCAAATGTAGTCGAGTTTCTACTTAAAAACAATGCTGATCCAAATATACAATACCGCGGTAAACAAAACGCGCTACTTTTTGCAGCAGGAAATGGTCATAGCGAATGCATACAACATTTATTACAACACAAAGTCAACTTAGATCAAGCCAACTCACAAAATGTTACTCCTTTAATGCGTGCCGTTCAACAGGGTCATAACGAATGTGTAACTTTACTAGCCGCAAATGGAGCGGATCTAAATTTACAAGATATAACCGGAAGAACAGCTCTGCATTTTGCAGTTGAAACAAACAATACCGGAGCATTAAAAATATTATTAAATGCTGGTGCAAATTATAACCTTAAAACTAAAGGAGGCAGCACACCATTATCATACGCGGAAAGAAATGCCAATAAATGCTGCGAAGAAATTATTATAAATCACATAAACGTCGCAAAAGAAAAAGAAAAAACTGTCGTAACCAAAGAATTACAAACTTCGCTAAAAAAAGAAAAAGAAACAACAAAATGCATTCCATTAGGCAAAATATTTGGTAAACATAGCAAATAGCTGAGTTATATTCAATCTTAAAAACCTGCAAGCGGAAACCTCTTTCAATCACGAACCAGCAATTTTAATTCAGACAATTACTCCAAAACACTGGAAACAAAATGCGAAGAGTTTTTGATAGTATAATTATAGGTTATTAAATTAACATGTAAATAACTTAAAGATAACACAAATTATTAAGAGTTTTTAGACAAACGTTTAACATAGTTTGTTGTATTTACTAAAATAAATATTTTCAATCGTTTTAACAATCTAAAGCGTGACGTTTCAATAATTTTTAAAAATTGGATTTTAAAAACTAGTTTTTAAAATCTTTTTTCAATTGTTTTGCATTTGAGTTGGTGTGTATATATATATATATATATATATATATATATATATATATATATATATATATATATATATATATATATATATATACACAAACATAAGTAAAAAAAAAGGGCTTCCTACAATCTCTTTAACTAAAAAAAAGCCGACTTCAAAAAGTTTACACAATACAAACATAAAAATTGCGGACTTCCTGTTCTACTTTTTACAATAGTCGATTGAAACAGCTTGTTATTAATCGTAAACAAGCTTTCTTTTGCTGTTTTAAATTTAAGAGCTTAACAAGTTGAACAAAATGCAAATTCCATGCGCTTCATCTTCGGCACTTATCTCTGTTTAAACTAGACTTATAAAGTTAATGCAATTTGCATCAAAAATTATAAATCAACAAACAACCCATCAAATCATAATCCTTATTCTTAGAGGTGGATACAAAAATGAATCAGGAAGGATTTTTCTTTCTACTCTTTCTACAGCAACCAATCGTATTTAAATTAAAAAGCAATAAAAAAAAATTTTATCGGGGATATTTTGATACGAAAGATTCAAACTTTTATTTTTATTTTAAAACTAAATTTTTTATAATGAAGTTTGTTAACGGATTTGAAAATTTTGAGGTCCGAAATTTTGAGCTCAAAAACTTGCTCTTTTTAAATACCTCACGTGTTTAAAAAGACATTTAATAAAATAGCGTAACATGCTTTTTGAGTTTTTTTAAGCGTGTGTCGTTGAATAAAAATAATTATACCTTTCAAAATTCGTTTCAAGCTTTTTTGAATGGAATTCTTTTTATAAACAGAAAATACTTTTGTGTACCAATTTTCATAAATATTTTGCGAACGAAAAACCCCTAAAATTTAGGCCACAACTGCCTAAATGCAAGAGCAACAAGCTGATAAAATAATTTCGCTAGTCTCGAAATTTATATTCATCAAAAGATTTTAAATTTCATACAAACTCATAAAAATTATGAACTTATAGAATTTATAATTGAGGGAGTTACACATTTTATATAGCTCAAACTTTGAGATAATCTCCATATTCGGCAGCCGTTTTAAAATACTTAGTGGGTGGTTGGAGCTGGAATGGATATAGTTTAAAAACTTTCACGTTTATGGTAAGGATTGAAGCTGCGGTCGGTAAGATTTAATGTAATATTGAGATAATTCACTATTTTTATGTTAGATTGAGTAGAAATATAAAGCCTTTGAATATTTGAGTTGTATGTTTTATAAATTTTTTCATTTGTGAACCGCTAGCATTTTTAATTACTGTCAACTCCCGTTTGGCGTGAAAACTGACGTTTAATCTCGTTGCAACGCAAATTTGTATTTTTATAACGGTTTTTATTTTAATATATATATATATATATATATATATATATATATATATATATATATATATATATATATATATATATATATATATATATTTATTTGAGTGTAGACATCGTGTATAAGAGTGTATGCTATATTAATAAGAAATCATCAAACAATACGAATTCTCTTAATACAAATAATAATTTATTTTGAGAAATTTTCACTGGGTTATGGACACCAGCATCATCAGCTCATAAAATATTACAAAATTTTTTGAACGTTAAAAAAACAGTTTAATAAATTTTTTAACTGGCGTCAGCAGTTGAATGGCTTCTTTTTTCTTTACGTAAGAATATAAAAAACGGAGTCCAAAATTTAGTTTTGACAAATTGCCCATTATCGAGATTTATTCCGCCATTCGATGGGAAACATTGGTGCCTCTGTATTTCGAGTGCTTCGCGTACTTTACGGTCGAACTTTTTTATTTCAACTCTAAGAGTTTTAGTTTTCTCCCAATTTATTTTTTCAGAGCAAAACTTGCTATGTGCGGCAATCGCTGATTGATAATGTTTGCCACCGTTTAAACATTTTTGGTGTTGTTGAGTTCTTGTTCTAATTTGTAACTTTGTTTCTCCTACATATTTTTTTGAGCAATTGCATTCAACTAAATATGTTCCAGGTCGGCTATTTTGGGGCAATCTAGGTTTATTTTTACATGTTAGTATTGTTCTTAAATTAGGATTTGATTTAAAAACTACTCTATATCTAAATTAGGATTTGATTTAAAAACTACTCTAATATTTTCTAAATATTTTCCTTAACTTTGGTGATAGTGAAGGTATCCACAGTAATGAAACTGTTAGGAGAGCATTGTTCTCGGATTAAATTCTATTGTTCTTTACGGAACGTTTTTCCTAATTTGATTTGCAATACTTTTTAGTTGGTTTTCGGTTTACCCATTTTCAATAAAAACTTGAATAAGAAAGTTTATCTCGTTTTTTAAATGTGTAACACTGCATATGGAGTATGCCCTGTGAACATAACCTTTGAATATTGCGCATAAAATTTTGGGGTCATGATTCGAGTGCGGTTTTATTTGAATATTTGTAATGGCTTCTTTTCTGTAGACTTTAAACTCATACTTACCTTTGCTATTATTTATTATTGTTATATCTAGGAAATTCAGAGTTTTGTTATGGCTTTCTGTCTCAATTGTGTATTGTATTGCAGGGTGTTGTTTATTTAAGATTATTTGAATTTCTCTGCTTCTTGGATGTTTGAAAATCTAGCATGGCTATCATCGATAGCCATATATCTTAGATAGGATTTTAAGTCGAGAGGAGGATTTAATGTCATTGCAATTTTGAAAGCGTTTTCTTCGTGATGTTGTAGAAAAGATTCTGCCAATACAACCATGAATGAAAAACCAAAAGGACCGGAATTCTCCAATTCATGGATCTCGTTGTTCCACAAAAAATAGCAGCGATGTAAACAAAGCTCTATAAGTGTTTTTGTTTCTGATATAGTAAGCTTGGTAGAACTTCTGTAGGAATCATCGTTATTTAACTGATCTATAAGAATTAAAGTAGCTTCTTTAAGTGGAATTGATAAATACAGGTTTATTACATCGAATGAAACTTGAACTTTGTTTTCGTGAACATTCCATGAGTTTGCTTTGCTAATAAAATTAAAGGAATTTTTCAAACGTGTTTTATTTTTATTTAAGATAGGTTGTATTGCTTTAACTAAGTAGTTAGATATTCCATAACTAGGTGTGCCGATAGTTGATATAACTGTTCTCATAGGGTAAGCTTTTTCAGGCTTGTGAGCCTTAATTAGACCATACATACGAGGTGGGATTGGATTACTTGGATATATACTGTCATATTCTGTTTTTGAAAATCTTTGTTTTTTGTTAAGTTGTGAGAGATAGGTTTTAATTTTTATAGCATAACTTGAAGTAGGATCTTCACTTAAAACCTTTGTTTGACCAATTTGATCGCAAATTCTTTCTAAAGCTTTTTCGTGTTCAATTCTCATAAACCCATTACCCTTATCAAACGGATATATATCGACAAGTTTGTTTTCCTTAATTTCCTTTAGAGCTTTTCTTTGCTCTCTTGTTAAGTTTTGGCTAATTTTTTTACCCATTTTAAGTTCTTTTAAATTATTTTTTCTCAAATCCTGCGCATTTTCAATTTTGTTGTTATATTTTAGTCTTAAAGCAAACGACTCTGTTGTGGCGATAATATCCATATAAGGGATATGTTTTAAAGAAGGTACAAAGTTTGGACCAAGATTAAGAAGATCGTTTTGGTTATTAGGAATTTCGGTACTGCATAGGTTTAAAACAGCATTCTTAGTATGCGTAGTTAATTTACCGTTTTTAATTTTTTGTTTATTTTTAAATTCGTTTTGAAGAATGTTAAACTTTTTGAACAATCTTTCTTTTGATCTTATAAACATTATTTCGCGGGCTTTTTCAGTGGCTTGTTCAACTTTTTCATAGTCTTTTACCATGGCCGTGTATGTTACATTTTAGAGGCCGATTCCAAGAGGCCTATTATAAAAAAGATGGCTGCGCAACTATAGCGAAAACATATAATTATATCTTATCTAGACTAAATAGATAGTATAAATATAATATTACGAATAGGAATTATTATGAAAAAGTATTTACGAAAAACTGGCATTTTGTGCTTTCATGCTAGTGATTTATGTATTTATAAACGTATATATCTATGTATATTATATATATATATATATATATATATATATATATATATATATATATATATATATATATATATATATATATTTGTATCTATAATATATATTTTTATATATTTGTACATTACACATTTAAATTGACAGCACTGGAATTTACAAAAAAAAAAAGGTAAAAATTTGTGTTTTTTTTTAATTACAATTTTTTATGTTACTATCTATTTATATTTGTTTTTTTTAATATTTTTTTTCTCTCTGTCTACTTTTAAAAGCATCTTTTTGTACAGTGGCATTGATTATCTTCTGTTTATTGTTAAAAAAAACATTAACTATAATTTTAGAAGCAAATTTAAACCCCCATTCTTTGTGTAAATCGCAAGTAAAACAAACTGTCGGAAAGTACTTTGATAAAACAAAGCTTGATACATCTTTGACATTAGCACCTTGTTTAGTTATTAAATTTGAAAGATTATCTAAGATTGCAAAACATCCACATGTGAAATCAAAGTGAAGGCACAGTAAGACCACCTCGTGAAAGTATTTGTAGATATTGACAAATATTTATATTGCTTGCATCTGTAGCAAGCATAGACTTGCAATTGCTACATTTGCTTCTTTTTATTAATTTCTTTGCTATGTAACCAGCTATTGTTGTTGCAACTTCTTCTGTTTCAGGTGATAGAGTTAATTCTGAAATCTCATTTGAGTTTAAATCTTCCACCACTCATCTGTTGATATTGAGAAAATCTACGCTCTATAGGGTCACTTTGAAGTCGTGAAGTAAGCACATACAAATATCCTTTGTCGATAAGCTCGTCTATAAGCATTGCTTGAGGACGCAGGGTTGTGATAAGAGCAGATGATGTTTGTTTTGATAAAGTGAAAAATGGAGATTTCTGCCAGAGTTCAATCCAATCAGCTAGTTGCCTAAAAAATGTGGTTTTGGCATCATCAAAAATAATTGCATTACCAAGTTTATTAGGACTAAATTGTTGTTTTGAATTTGAAACAGTCCACCATTTTTTAAAAATAATTAAAAAACCATAAATGTCAGTTCGTTCTGGAAAATAACTTTTAAAACTTGCAATTTTTGTTTCA
Source organism: Hydra vulgaris (assembly GCF_038396675.1). Classification (NCBI taxonomy): domain Eukaryota; kingdom Metazoa; phylum Cnidaria; class Hydrozoa; order Anthoathecata; family Hydridae; genus Hydra; species Hydra vulgaris. The sequence continues at coordinate 24,797,846 of NC_088927.1, forward strand.
TCGAAAATCGAAAGTGCAGGAGAAACATTTTGCTTTTTATTACCAGGGTGGAGACTTTGATATGTAATTTTGGGAGCTTTTTTCAAATTACCTTGAAGTTGTTCATCTTTAGAATGTAGAAGATGAAAATCTCCCCAAGTTATATAACCAGCTGTACAATTATAGACATCATCTTTTATATTATAAGTAAATGATGGAAAGACAAATTTTTTAACAATATGAACACTATCATAGAATAAGTATATTTTAGCATTTGGACTATCAGGATGATAAATAAATAAATTTGACTGATTACCAAATTTGGAATGAAGCAAACTAAATGCATTTACATTTGCTTGATGATTGTCAGTATTGTTACTGACAATCATACCACGAATTTTAAAACCAGAAAATAAAGAAAGAGAACTAATAGAATCTGATATTTGCTCTGAAAGCCATTTACCACTAATGGTAACTTCGGGTACTGCTTTTATAACATAAGGAATAGATTTCTTTAAACCAACAATCATAAATGCAATAACTCCTTTGTACAGAATACCATTGTCATCTGTACCCACATAGACACATAGTTTCTGAAGATAAAATTCATCTACAATTAGTATTATATCTTCATGTATTGAACCCTTCTCACGGGTTTTAATAGCCTTTATTGCATCAACTCCACCTTGTTTTATTTTATTTAATAAAGAAATTGAAGGTAAAGGAAATGATTCAAGTAAAATTTCATATGATTGTTTAGATGTATATCTTAACAATAAAGCATGTCTTATCATATCTGCAGAATATTGCGGTTGACCCTTTGCTTTATAGTATATTCTACTGTTTATTTCTTCAAGAAGTATTTTTCTATTAGAAGAAGCTATGTTTTTTATGTACGATGCAAGATTTTCTAGCATACTCAAACTAGTTAACTTGGCATTATGACCTTTAGTTAACCATGGTGGAGGTGGAGCATTATTTCCTTTGTATTGAAATGCTACACATAAACAATGATCAATTCTTATTGATTCAAGAACAGAAGGAAAATGCGTTAAAGGATCAAATATTAAATTGTAATAAATAACACAATTGAGATGTTTTTTAAATTGAAAACCTTCTGGTGAATGTTTACTGTTTAATTTGTTCCATTCAGTTATTTTATCATTTTCAGAAAAAAAACTAAGTTCATCTTCTTGATAAATACGAGTTTTAGGTGGTCTTCTTAAAGCAATAGGTGAGGGTAGTGTGGAAGGCCGTTTTAAGCATTCGCTTGAGAAAATTTCAGGAATAGGGTTTAAGTTCCAATTTAACTTGCATTTTATACCTCGAATAATGTACTTTTCATTAAAATGCTTTTCACATAAGACAGAATTTGGTGAAGGCACCCAATCACTACGGTTTACAAAACGAATCCAATAATTTAGCAACTATTAATTTTTCAACGTAAAATGAAATGAAGCAACTTATATATATTTTCTAAAGAACTGTTGTATCCAGTTTTACAACCAAATGCAACACATTTGTTAACCATAATATTCAGCTTTACTAATAATAACATATTGTCTAAAATATAAATACCATATATATATATATATATATATATATATATATATATATATATATATATATATTATATATATATATATATATATATTGTTTTTTTAATATTTTAATAATAACATATTGTCTAAAATAGCATTAGCATATATATATATATATATATATATATATATATATATATATATATATATATATATATATATATATATATATTGTTTTTTTAATATTGCACTGTCATTATTTTGTTGCGTAAATAGGCCTCTTAGAATCGGCCTGTAAAATGTAACATACACGGCAGTGTAATATAGTAGGCCATGCTTTTACATCAAGAGTAGACTTAAGATTTTCCTGAAGGTTTTTTGTTTCATTTATAAAGATAAAATACCGTTTTTTAGCATCGTTTTTTAGACAAACCAAAATTTCGAATCGAAATCGAAAAACAATACCCATTGCTCACTTTGTACTTACAGGACTGTTGATACGTAACCATTTTGGAATAATTTTGTGTTTTTCGCACTTTTGTAAAAATATATACTGGTTTTTGGATTTAGCTACCGACTTTTTTAATAACTGTAACTGTTCAGTTTGTTTGTAGATATCAGCTCCGTATTTAGCTGTAATATATGATTTGAGTGTAGACATCGTGTATAAGAGTGTATTTTATACTAATAAGAAAATACCAAACAATACGAATTCTCTTAATACAAATAATAATTTATTTTGAATTACTCGAAATACAGAGGCACCAATGTTTCCCATCGAATGGCGGAATAAATCTCGATAATGGGCATTTTGTCAAAACTAAATTTTGGACTCCGTTTTTTATATTCTTACGTAAAGAATAAAAAAGAATCCATTCAACTGCTGACGCCAGTTAAAAAATTTATTAAACTTTTTTTAACGTTCAAAAATTTTTGTAATATTTTACGAGCTGATGATGCTGGCGTCCATAACCCAGTGAAAATTTCTCAAAATAAATTATTATTTGTATTAAGAGAATTCGTATTGTTTGATGTTTTCTTATTATTATAACATACACTCTTATACACGATGTCTACACTCAAATATATATATATATATATATATATATATATATATATATATATATATATATATATATATATATATATATATATATATGTTTATATATATATATGTTTATTTATATATATTAACGCTACGATGAGCATATGCTTACTGAGTAGTAAGCCACTTTTTCAGCAAGTTTAAAAACTACAGTTCAACATTTCATGTCACGCAACAAAGTTCATCAAATTTTTTTAAAGTTCAAAACTAATTTAATTTGTTTGACATCAAACGAAAAAGTGTTCCAAATTGGAATGACGCGATTAGTAAAACAGTAGACATTCAATTTCTTCTAACTGAGTATCTAGTGTTCTCAGAAATGTATCTTTGATTATGGATATATTCACGGTCACCTCCAGCTGGTCCCGTTGGTAGGTTAAAGATATTTAACGAAGATATAATATTAAATCGGTAAAGAATATTAATGCATTTAAAAAAGATAATTAAATCACTTTTCTTCTCATTTGCTCTTTCCTTAAAAGGTAGCTTTTAGTACCATGGAACTCGTTGCTCTACGATACTTCTCGTTACTCTTTCGTTGAACCCTTCTCGTTGGTCTCTACGTTGTACTCGTTCAATAAGTTTTAATTTTTTTAATTTAATTAATTTTTTCAAGAAATTTAAAACTTTAACAGTCATACTATTACCCTAAAAGTGGGTTTCAAATGCCTTTACCATAATATTACTCAAAAAGTGGTTTTAAATACCTTATCATTACCCTAAAGATAGTTTCTAAACATCCCTGCAACAATATTACCCAAAAAGAGATTTCCATATGTCCTTGCCATAATATTACCCAAAAAGTGCTTTTTAAATGTCCCTGCTATAATATTACCCTAAAAGTGGTTTGCAAATGTCCCTGCTGTCAGACCTAGGATGAGCGCCGCTTAAATTGATCTCGCTCATGAGCGGTGCTCAAATATTTATGAGCGAAGCGTGAGCGCGAGCAAACGCGTTTTTGCTAATGCTCAAAAATTACGCTCATTCTGCGTAATCTAGCAGTCAAATATTGCACTCCAAATTGAAATGCACCATCTTGCAGTCAAATACTTAACTTCATATTGAAAACACCACATGTTTTTAACCAGCCAGAGAACCTTCTTAATATTAATACTGCAGTTAACGTTTACCGTTGTTTCACTTTTGTTTTATAGAGTAGTTACTTTAAATTTTTTTTTGAATTTCAAAGAGCGCGTTCTGAAAAAAACGCGGTCATTTATAAAAAATCAAACAGGCAATAAAGCGAAGATATATAAACTTTTTAAAATTCGATTATTTATTAGTTTATAGTATAATGAAATTATAATAGAAATAATAAGATCTAGAAGTATTGAAAAAATATATTATATATTCTAAATATATATTTATACTTTTTATTTAAAGTGTAGAAAAGATCATCCATTTTAAATCGTTTCCATTTTGTTGTTTTAGCTTTATTTATGGTTTTTTTAAAAGTTTTGTTTTTATTGAGCTTATATTTTATTGCTTAAAAAAAAAAAAATAGAGACCGAAGCTTAACTTTTGACTTGCATTTTTGTTATTTCTTTATTCAATAAATAAACAGTAAACGGTAACAGTAAGAATTATATTATAGATTATATATATTATATAGAAGATTATTATAATAATATATATGCTTATTTAAAAAAATTTAAGTATTGTACGATATTTATATATATAAATATATATATATATATATATATATATATATATATATATATATATATATATATATATATATATATATATATATATATTATATATGTATATATATCCATAGCGTAGGATATTTTATTCTTGTAGGATATTTTTGCTTTTGCCCTTTGAATCACAAGCCCGAGATTTCCTGGTCAACAAGAAGGATGAGTTTGACAAGCTTTGCAAAGACCTTGGTGACATCAAATGAACTGATTAAGACTTGGATGTTTCATAATTTTTTAGGCAGTACAACACTGCGCTGCCCTCGTCTGCAGTTGGCAAGCAAACATTCAGTTTTGGGGATTGAGACTCTATCAACAAAGATTGGAAAGTCTCAATCGACCGCGAAAAGGTGATTTTCTTGCTCAGTGCCCACTGCTCAGAGTGGCCTTTGACTAATGCAATTTGGTTCACAATTGTCCAACTGTCAGTCATGTTAGTTATTATTTAATTAATAATTGTATAACTGTCGTGTATTCGTGTTACTCCTTCCTACTAAGTGACCAACTGAGAATTAAAGCAATGGGAACGGGCTGCCAATAAATAAATATTAAGAAATATATTAAAACTTTTTTATGAGCAGATTTGTGAGTGAATGAGCATAGTGCTCGCTCAAGAAATTTTCTGAGCGGATTTGCAAGCGTCCGTTCATAAAAAACTGCTGAGCAACAAATTGAGCGCCGCTCAGAATTTTCTGAGCGAATCCTAGGTCTACCTGCTGTAATATTTTAATTTCATGTATCTCTTCATATTTCATTTTTCTTCATTAGTAATTATATGACTTAACGTCACAAAATTTAATATGACATAATTATTGAGCTTTTGTTTCAAATAATTCAGTTTCACGCGTATTGATTTTCATTTAATATATATGGAGAGAAGCAAGTTAATTCTATACACAAATCATTATATTTATTAATATATATGAATCAAACCATATTTATATTGCTCAGAAAAGGTGTGTAGTGTGTTGCAAACATAAGATACAAAAAGATTTAACTTGAATTTCATGAAATTAAAACACGAAGTGTGAATACTGATGCCTTTTTTAAAAATAACTTGTATTATTATGATTATATTTTTTATACATGTATAACCTTTTGCTCTGTTAAATAGTGTTCTGTCATTTAGAATTTGTTAAATAATGTTGAAAATAATAAAAACTGTAAAAAAAACTTTTATTTATTAGCATAAAAAAATGGAGTTTTTCTTTTGTTGTAAATTACACAACATTTAGATACCACTTCATTTAAAACATTATCATCTCCCTAACCTAAAAAATACTCCAACTTTTTAAAGATTTTTCATATATCCTATTTGTAACAGTTGTATTTCACTTTTTAAAAAAAGAAAACCCTTCAGACTGAATGTCTTTAAATGAATCGGGTAGAGTTACTGGAAGGAACTTGAAATTATTTTTGTATATATCAACCCAACAACATTTCTTACACCTGTGTTCAAATTAAATTCAGATATATACATATATTTTATATATAATAACCTAACAATATTTCTTACACCTGTTAACATAGTTGAAATGACAAATTTCAACAAAATAAACTTAGATATCTACATATATTTTATATATAATAAACTAACAACATTTTTTACACCTTTATTTTTATCTATTATTCATATTCATTTTATCTTATCACAACTTGAATGACTGTAACTAAAATGTAATGGATTTTTTCCCTTTAGGTATGCTATGATGGTCTGCATTGTGAGTTGTATCTACATTTTGTGATGTCTGCATTGATATAGCAAAGACTTAGTCATGTACTAGATCATCAAGTTCCAGAAAAAGATATGTATTAATTTCCAAATCCTTCTGAACTTTTTAAGGGTTGATCTGTAACAACCGCATTTGAATTAGTCTTTAACTGATCATTCATATGTTTCATAATGATATAAATAAGCATTAAAAATAAATGCTTATTTTGAAATGTATAATCAGATTGTTTCCTTGTTGCAGCAAATACAATTTGTTTAACCTGTGATTTTCCAATTCAGTAGCCAACATTATAATATGATATGTCAATGAAAATCAATTAACATCATTCTCAGATGTAAAAAGTATTTAAAAATTATGTCAATTAGATTTTTCCATTAAAAAAATATTCACCCATATTATCAAAAAATTGAACCATCCTTTTGTTCTTACCTTTAACCAATTATGGGATCGCTTTGCAATTTCATAAGTAGCGTCAACATCTAAAGTTTTCAACATCAGTCCTTCACAATTACCTAAAAAGTAAAAAAGAAAATTCAAAAAAAAAAAAAAACCATTAAAAGGAAAAAGTAATGTCAATAAATAGAATGTCACGCAGCAGAATTTTTAGAAATAATAAAACCCGATTCCAAAATCTTGTTAACCAAAATTATTTTTGTTTTTAAACTTTATTAAATTAAAAAATTAAAGAACTTTTCATAAAAAACATCCTATGACAGATGTTTTATCATTTGCACTTGACAACTTTACAATATATACACAAACATATACACACACAAACACACTTACAAATATATGTATATATATACATATAAACATGCATACAGATATGTATATATATACATATATATATATATATATATATATATATATATATATATATATATTATATATATATATATATGTATATATATATATATTTATATATATATACATATATTTATGTAGATATATATATATTTATGTAGATATATATATATATATATACACACATACATACATGCATATACATATACTTATGTAGATATATATATATATACATATATATATTATATATATATATATATATATAAATATATATATATATATATATTATGTAAATATATATATACAATATATATAGCATGTATATATATTTATATATATATAATATATATATATACATATATATATATATTATGTATATATATATGTATATATATATATATAATATATATATATATATCATGTAGATATATACATATGTATATATTATGTATATATATATATACAATGTATATAGTATGTATATATATATATATATATATATATATATATACATATATATTATGTATATATATATATATATATATATATATATATATATATATATATATATATATATAAATATCATGTAGATAGATAGATAGATACATACATACATACATACATACATACATACATAGATACATAGATATATATATATATATATATATATATATATATATATATATATATATATATATATATATATATATATATATATACATATATATAAAATGCCTTAGTATTTTGTGCGAGCTCTTCTAACTTTTAGAAATGCTTTTATTTTTTGCGTCATTAAAACAACAAGTATAATAATATTTTATGGCATCACAACCATTGGCAATGGTTGCAACCCAAATCATAATAGCTGGGTTTTGTTTAACAACTAACCTGCGCTTCATCTGAGAACAAGACATGCTATCATATTTTAGGTCCAATACTTGTGTTCTTAGTTAACTACAAATAATTTTTTGAGAAAAAAGTGGGTTTAATGCAGCACAGTACGATTGAAGATTAAAGTCTTTAGCAAGGCATCTTTGAACTGTGAACGCACTAACATTCATACTAGGAGGAAGTTGAGTAAAAATGCGATCATTCATTCAGACTTGCTGTTTTCCTTTAAAATTTACACTTGTGTACGTATGGCAAGAGATGGCCACTCGAAGATTTATATATATATATATATATATATATATATATATATATATATATATATATATATATATATATATATATATATATATATATATATATATATATATATATAGATATATATATATATATATAAATAAATATATATATATATATATATATATATATATATATATATATATATATATATATATATATATATATATATATATATATATATAGATATTTACATCAAGAAATCTAGCCAAAAATTAGTTTGCAAATCGCTGCCGCACACTGTGTGTGTGTGTGTATATATGTATATATATATATATATATATATATATATATATATATATATATATATATATATATATATATATATATATATATATATATATATATATATATATATATATATACATTGGAAAATAAACTCTTTATATCACATACAGATATATTATTTAATTAGAAAATATAACTTGCGTATAAAAGTGCACTTTATTAATACTTTTTAGTTTATATTTAAATAATAACTTCTTAAAGTCGGTTTTAATATAGTTATTTGTTATTATTAGTTACCGTTTTTTTAAAACATCTTTGCTTCCAACAAGGCTGCAAGCAGCCACTAATTAAAGTTGGAAGTTACTGATAGAGAAAAGATGAAGATTGTAGAGCAAGATAACGATTGATGGATGACTTAAAGGATTGCAAACTATATGAATCAGGAAAGCATGATAAAGGAAGCGAATTCCAAAGAGCTGAAGTTCGAGGAAAAAAACTAGACAAATAAGCATTTTTGGAGCACTTAGGAACAGTCACAGAAAAAAGATGAGACTTAATTGAATGAGGAGTAACACGAAAATGAATTTTAGTTGATGGCACAAGAGACGCTAGCTTTAGAGCAGTGCCCATTATAGTATTTGTAGAAGAGAAAGAGAAGCAACATTACGACAATGTGATAATGGTTGGAGGTTGGCTGCAAGAGCAGGTCCAACTATGTTTACAATGCGTTTTTGCACCTTGTCTAAAAGAGAAAGAGCATCATTAGAAGATCTGCCCCAGATATGGCAACAGTATTCCATACAAGGCCGGATTTGAGATTTATACATATAGAGAATATAATCCGAAGTAAAAAAGTGACGAGCTCGATAAAGAGATGCACCCTTAGCAGATGCTAATTTTGCAACTGATTTGATAAATGGTTTCCAAGTAAGGTTGGAAGTAAGAGTTAATCCTAGAAGATGAAGAGTAGATGACTGATCGAGTAAATCACCGTTCATAAATATAAGAAGATCTAAACTATTGGGATAACGGTTGACTGGAAAAAATTGAGTCTTATCAGCATTGAAGTTCACCAGCCACTGTGAGCCCTATGCTGCAGCAGAAGTGAGATCCTTTTCAAACTCAAATGCCCCCTTCAAGCAATCAGAGCGTGTTGGTTTCTTATCATGACAAGAATAAATAGTAGTATCATCAGCAAACAATGCCACCTCAAATGTGAGAATATCTGGAAGATTATTAATGTAAATTAAAGAGAACACCATTTAATAGCCCAAGCAATTGCCTCATTACTACTAATAACCCCTAAGCCATAACAAAGGGCTCCAAATGTGGCCTCCGCAATGCACACCAAAAGTACAAAAAGGGACACCATCCATGCGCAACATGGCACTGTTAATACTTTGATATTTTTCAGCTGTTGATGGAATCAGCCTCTCTGAGAGCTACCACAGAGTTGGGGAAACCTGACTACCAGCCGGCCTCAGAACCATAAAACTGAGTTTTAGAGCTGTACCCTCATTAGGAGATAATAAAATGAGTTGCCTAGTCATAAAAACAGAGACACAAGCAAAACCCATGCATTGAGTCAAGAAGATCCAGCATTCAAAATCCTAAACTGGAAATAATGTATTAAAAATACATCTGCGCCAGCCTAATAGATGAAGAAGGGGTGCGAGGCTGGTCAACAGAAAGAATCTGTTTACCCCTAAGTCTTTGCCTAGGAGGCCTTCTACAAGACAGTAGCCGGATGCATTTAACATCTGCACAAGATGAGTATTTTTATTGAGACACTGTCTCTATAAATGCTCATATTGCATTTTGTTTTTATGTAAACTCCACATATATATATATATATATTTATATATATATATATATATCCCCGTAAACACGGACTTCTAGTCCGTGTTTACGGGGACATGATTTTTTTTAAACTTTTTTCTACTATTTTTATCATATTTCTTTAATTTTTTGAACTTAAATTTTATTTTTATTTTATTTATACTATTTACATTTATTATTTTATTATAAAGATAGATTTTTATATTTATTGTTTTTTTTTATTTATTTATTATATATTATATTTCTTTTTTTTTATCGATTTACAAAAACAATTAACTACGGAAATACAACTATATTTAAATCATGCAAATTAACAAGTACACAAATGTCCCCGATAATGCTAATTTCCCTGTAAGTATCCATTTTTTTTGTAAAATCTGTCCCTGTTATATATATATATATATATATATATATATATATATATATATATATATATATATATATATATATATATATACATACATATATATATATATATATATATATATATATATATATATATATATATATATACATATATATATATATTGTTCCTCCATCAGTAGGTTCATTAGGAATATATATATGTGTGTTTATATATTTATATATAAATATATATATATATATATATATGTACATATATATATATATACATATATATATACATATATACATATATTTGTGTATATGTATATATATATATATATATATATATATATATATAATATATATATATATATATACATATATATATATATATATATATATATATATATATATATATATACATATATATATGTATTGTTCCTCCATCAGTAGGTTCATTAGGAATATATATATGTGTGTTTATATATTTATATATAAATATATATATATATATACATATATATATACATATATACATATATATATACATATATACATATATTTGTGTGTATATATATATATATATATATATACTATATATATATATATATATATATATATATATATATATATATATATATATATATATATATATATATTTGTTAAATTTGATTAAAACGGCTGCGTATAAACATTTTGTTTTAAATATATTTCGATGTAATTATATATTTATTTACACGTGTAAATAAATATATAATTACATCGAAATATATATTTATACGTGTAAATAAATATATAATTACATCGAAATATATTTAAAACAAAATGTTTATACGCAGCCGTTTTAATCAAATTTAACAATTATAAATATCGTATAACAAGAATATGATTTTAAAAAGATATATATATATATATATATATATATATATATATATATATATATATATATATATATATATATATATATACTATGTATATATTTCTATGTATATATATATATATATATATATATATATATATATATATATATATATATATATATATATATATATATATATATATATATATATATATATGCATATATATATATATATATATATATATATATATATATATATATTCCTAATAAACTTACTGATGGAGAAACAATTTGTTGAAGAAAAAAATTAGATAAGTGTTTTTATTAATTTATTATTGCTCTGCTCTTTAAGAACATTGAGCACTCTATTTGTAGAATACACTAACATAACATAACATATATATATATATATAATATATATATATATATATATATATATATATATATATATATATATATATATATATATATATATATATATATATATATATATATATATATATATATATATATATACACACTACTGTCCATAATTATTCGAATGGTTGTACCTTTCGAAATAAGATATCATAGTTTTACTTACTATTGGGAGAGAAACTGTAAGCAAAGTCTAAATTATATTTTATTTTCCTTTTTATTAGGTTTACAAAAAAATTAATAAAAGTTCAATTAGATTAATTTATAATTTACTTGCCTTTGAATCACTCTAAACGACAATAACCGCCAAACATATTCTTGGCATTCTACGTAAAAACTTATCCAATTTGTCAAAGTCAATTTTATGCCACTAACTAATAAGTTTTGCCACAGCTTATGCATAATTTAGTATTAGTTTTGACATTATTTTTAATGCCACCCATAAAAATCTGATATCAGAGAGATCTTGTGATTGAGGAGGCTAAATCATTTTATTTAATATTTGATCGTTCTCGAACTCAGTCAAATAACTTAAGCAACTTTTTGAAAAATATGTTTCAGATTTAAGCTGCAACTCATTTTCTTTTATAAAAAATGAACAGCTTCTCATTAACCCATTTTTCCAAAGGTGTAGCATAATTTTCTAAGTGTACAATTAAACTACTTTTGTCATTACTCCCTCAATTTTCACAAAGTCACCTGTGGTATTCTAACCAAAACAGTTCAACACTAAATCCACCATGTTTTACAGTCAATGATCATAAATTCAACAATTTATCATAAATTCAACAATTTTTTTTTCCAGACAATCTTATTTTGAAACCAAAGATTTAAAACTTCGACACGTCGGTCCGCATTAACAGTCATTGATGGTCCATTGTTTATGTAGTTTTGCCCACTTTAGCATTTTTATTATTCTTATGATTTTTATCAAAGCATTTTAACCAAAATATTTTTAAATTATCTAATAGAGCAAAAATAAACATAAAAAATAGTTAAATAAAAAATGTGTTAGTGGTGTAGTGGTAGAGTGCTCGCTTCATAAAGGAGAGGTTCCAAGTCTGATTCCCACCACGTCCCTAGTAGGTACTGCGCTCAATTTGTTTCTCCGCGCAGCAGCCTTATTCATTATAGTTCGTGTTTCAGAGTTATAGAGTTGAGAGAGGGTTATAACCACAAGTAGCCTCCTCATCTGTAGTGGCCTTCATAGCCTTGGGGAGGTGAACTAAAAAATATATATACACAGGGTGTTAGTCAACCTAATTTCAATAAAAAATAATTAAAAATAAAAATTATCAATAAAAATTCCTAATATTTCATAGAAATATTAACAAAAAATATTCCTAATATGGCAAACACACAGTAAAAAAATATTCCTGGCTAACACCCTGATATACATACACCATTCTATTAGATGAAACACTTAGCTACTGAAGATACAGCCTAATAATCTAAAAAAATCTGAGTAAAAATAAGTACATTTTCAAACCTTGTATAGATTCATCAAGAAATTCTGAAATTTCATCTGTGTCACTTAAAATCTTTGCAGTAGCAAAAACAAATCCCTTGAGAATCGCCCAAAAAGTAAATTTTAAATCATAAAAAAGATAAGCAAATCAAAATCTATATATTCTATTTGTTGATAAATATAAAAATACCCCTTCAACTTGATTAAATGCAGACATCAGCAATTCCCTTCTTTTACTAAATGGTTTACCCACTAAAGACTAAAATCAAATCAAATACAAGAATAAAAAACTTTCTTAAAATATCTAAAAAACAAGTTATTATAAATAATTAAAATTTTCAACCTCGCCATTTAGGTACAACAAGTCAAACGCATGTACACAAACTTGAACTTTAATGTCATTTTCTTCTACATCCTTGAGGAAATTAGTAATATATTAAAATTTATATTATATATAAAGTTTCAAAGTTAATTCATAAAAAGTCAATATATTAAACCACACAACACTAGGGTGAAATTTTAGCTGGGGTCTTTACCAGTGATAACATTTAATCTAAAAATGCTAAATAACAGAAATCTTGAATTTAGGACAATTTTTAGATCCCACAAAATATTGGAAGTTCAATTGACGGATTACACAAGTATTGCTCAATTTTTTATCCAACTTACTGTTATTGTTTCTTAGTGGGGTTCACAAAATTTAAATGTTAATCATTAAGGAATAGCTCTACAAAACTTTATTAATTTGCAACTAGTTGTACTTATCCAACAATAGATTTGTTTTAAAACACCACAGATGTTGCATAACATAAACCAGTTTAGTTAGTATATTCCAATACTTTTCAAACATTCTAATCTTGATACTTTTGTACCATTGCATTTAATATTGTGACATTGCATTTAAGGAAATCATTGAGTCATATGTTATTAATTCTCTTTAGGCGAAAAAAATAGTTCTTAAAAAAAGCAAATTTTATACCTAAGCGTATAGTTACTAACAGTGTTTATATTAAAAGCTTCCGTCTTGTATTAAACAACAGCAATGGCTTCCATGTATTGGACTTTTAGTAGGTAAACCTACTAAATTGGTCATTCTCTACTCCAACTTGCATGTATACATCATATTTTAGAGTTCTTTATAAAAGCAACATCCAATGCTATTTGTGGTCCAAGCAAATCACTAAGAGTTCAGCTATTTAAAAGGTTTAAGTAAAAATTTTGTAACCTTAATAAGAATATAAAAAAACCTAGAGTGTCGGACTGGCCTCATGACCAAAACAGTTTTTTATTTCAACAAGTACTAGAAGTAAAGAATGGAATGCTTGGAGAGAAAAACGTTTTTTTGTGAGGACTATTAAGAACTTATTCTTTTTTTTTTTCAGTGGACATGTTAAAAGAGGTTTCCACATTTGGTATTTGGTAATGAAGAAAAATCTTTTTTATTGTCTTTCATTGCTAAAAAGTCATGGCTGCTTTTCATCTGTTAAAATTAAATAGACCCCAAGAATGGCTAAACATCCCATTGTAACAAATTTAAAAACTTCATCGTTGCAAAAAATCTTTATACAATCTTTTTTGTGTCAATGATATTGCAGAGCGAGGTATCAAGCCTATAGGAAACATCAAAAACAAGTGTTTTGATCCAGTAAAGAGAGAACAACTTTGTTCTCTCTTTACTGCCTCAAGATGTATAAAAGCATCAAAAAAGTAATATTACTCAAAGAAATTAATTAAAACAAATTTTCAACAAACAAAAATAATAATCTTTCAGTCACGTTATTAATTGTAATTTATCAATATAATCAAATTATATTGATAAATATATAAATTAAATATTGATAATGTTTATTGTAAATTTATAAAATTTTGTATAATTATTTCTTAATGAATAATAACTAAATTGTGTGAACACCACTAAGAAACAATAACAATTAGTGGATAAAAATGTTGTGCAAAATTTGCACAATCTGTTATTTAAACTTCCAATGTTTTGTGGGGGATTTAAAAATTGTTCTAAATTTAAAAGTTTTTTAGTATTTAGAATTTTTAAATCGAATGTTATCACTGGTAAAAACCATGGTTCAAATTTCAAATATAAGTTTAAAATGGACCCCTAACATGACACTGCTACTTCAGCCTTATGGAAGTTCTTTAATGGAGGAGCAGCTCAATTAATAACAATAATCCTGGCTTGATATATTGACAATAATAGAAAATAAAAAAAATTGTTGTATGGAGTTCTCTGTAATAGGCAATCTCAGTAGGACTTCATTAAAATGTTTCATGCAAAACTAAATATGCAAAAATATGTATATGGTTTATGTTTTTTTCTTTAAAAGACCTAAAGAAGTAATATATGCAACAATTCTTTTTTAAGTAACCTTCTAAAGTAAAAAAAAAACTTTCAAATTAATATTTTAAAGGACCATCTAATAATAATAAAACACGTTTTAAAATATACTAAGCAGTCACTAATTTAAACTAACTCTTTGAACTTTCTATTTATTTAATATAAATTGAAGATTTTATGAAGGTGAATTTTCTTTTATTGGGACAAATTAAAAAGTTAACAATTTAAAAAAATAAAAAATAAAAAATAATTAAACAGTATTTTTCAATATAACTTAGCATATCTTTTATTTTTTTTATATTTTTTATATTTTCCAATTTTTCAATTTTTTATTCATTTAATAGAATTTAAATTATTATTATTACATAAAAATCAAGTAGAATGTCAAGGGCTCCATATCTTTTATATAGAACTATTTTTAAGTTATTTAATGTTAAAGTAAATAGAATGTTTGGGCAATCAAGGTAAAACAACAAACATTGATTTAAACTGATAAGTGGAAGTACAAGAAATTTTGAGTCAATATTTTCATAAAGTTTAAAAAAAATATTATTATTTTAAAACGATTTAATAAAGTATATTTATAAAACTTATTTAAAAGAGAAAATAAATTGTTCTCCTAAAAATAAGTTTCATAAATATACTTTGCTACGCTAAGATTTTTGTAACTTTTTACTAAAGGAAAACAGCATTAAAATTGTTAATGATCAGTTTTAAATAATAAAATGAATTAAGATTTTAACATTATCTCACAATATTAACTATATCTTTAGAAAAAACTTAATTCATTTCTTTGTTTTTTGTTTTTATATATTTTGACTTTAATATAAATCAATTTTTTGGTTATAATTATCTTTTGGTTACTTTGTTAATGTAAAATAGTTTTTTAGTTATTTAAACTTACTATTATATACAATTATATAGTTTATAATAATATAGTTTATATATATTTTTTTATTATATATAATTATATAATTTATAATATTATAGTTGTTTAAATATTTTAAATAATTTTAATAATAATTTGTGATGCAAGTTGTCAAACTCCAGTAAAAGCAAAATGAGCATATATTTGGATAAATGGGCAAAAGATAAATGAGCAAAATGAGCATAGTATAATTAAATAAATAAAAACAATTCAAACTGCAGAATAAAATTATTTTATTTATTTTTATTGATTAAAAAAAATTTCAGTAGTTACTGAATAATGGTCAGCAGTCGTCAAAAAACTTGTCTCAAGAATGTTTTTAAATTTAAAAATAATTTTTTCAAATGGTGATTTAAAATAATTTATCTTTATTATCTGTTATATTTATTAGTATCTGTTGTTTTTGATAGTATTTGTTATGCATTAAAAATATAATTTTATTTGTTAACTTTCCATCAATTAAATTTAAAGGTTAAAATGCTTTAATCAATTGTAGTTAAAAATCAATGAAAAATTAAAAAATTTTCATGTACAAATACACAAAATACATTTTTTGTGAGTTGGTGTTATAATTAGGGTTTGTTTTATTATTTACAAATAAAGGGTTTAAGAGTGTTTAATTTAGGGAGTCTGGAATGGTTGACCATACCGTATGTTAGTTTTGACATGTCTGGCTTATATCTGTATACATCTGTTTAATTTTTTTTTTTAAACATCTTTACTTCTAACAAGGCTGCAAGAAACCATCATAAGAGTTGAAAGTTATTGGAAGAGAAAAGATGAAATTTATAAAGCAAGATAACAAATAACAAAGGAATTAAAAGATTGTAGATTATATGAAATTGTATATATTAAGAAAACCAAACAATGTTGTAAACCTTTCGCTTTCTTGTTGTCAACACTTGAAAAGGTAGAATTCTTTTATTCTCTTGATCCCAGGCTACAGACTCAGTGTCGATAATACAAGACTGCACATGTGTTTTTATTACCTAAAGTTAAAACAATGTTATGAAAAATTATTTGTTATAATTTATTATTTATACAATAACATATAGTTTAGCATATCTATTTAAAACAATAAAAATTAAAATTAACTAAATAATATTAAACCATAAGTTTTTAAAACTTTTTTTGTAAACTTTTTGATGTAAAAACAACTCATTTGTTCACATATTGTTAAAATAACATGCTTAATTAGAATGTCGTCTAAACAAGAAAAAAATTAAGCAAAAAAACCTTAGGTATCCGTGCAACAATATCTGGATATTTAGATGTATTATTTTCTTGGTTTCTGCTATATATTTTAACTTCCCCATTGTCAAGCAAATGAATTTGAGCTCGCTCTCCATCATATTTATACTCACAAACGAACTTTGCATCATCAAATCGCTTTAGAACTTCACTCACTCCTTTTGTAGGGTGTGCCAACATAGGCTTTAATGGTATTCCTAAATATACATTTTAATATCAAGCTTAAAAATGCACTTACATCCACAACCAAAATGTTAACACAAGTTTATGCTAACCTGGTGTTATGTGGCATGTTAGTGGCAATTTTCTCCAACCATTTAATAATAGTTGAGGTATAATTATATCATATGATGGTAGTTCACAATAAGCTGTTTTAATAGCCAATGAAGCCTCATCACATTCAGCCTTCAGTTTTTCTGAAGACAAAATTGTACTTGCATCAATAATTTGTGGAGGATAATCTTGACCTGGAGGAGTTAATACAACAGCTTGTCCTAAAGCTGATAACACAGACTGTTCTGCAAGACCAATTCTTAGTTTACCACCTAATGACCTTAAAAATTAAAATTAATTGATAAGGTTGATAAGATAAATTAAAAGATAAGATAAAGATAAAAAAAAATCGAATAAAAAATACAAACAACTAAGCTAGAAAATAATAAAATTTAAATTTACAAAATCTTAAATTTTAAATTTAAAATCTACATAAGAACTTTTATAAATTTTATAAGGAGATGAAAGTTTTTTGGTAATAATTCAACACTTGAGCTTCTTTTTTTATTAAGTGCAAGCTTAAATCAAAAACCTATATTCATTAAATTGAATAACTAATTTATATGTACTTTAAAAAAAAATTGGAACCATAGATGTCATTTTCCTGAGGACAGGAATACAAGATTTAAGGACTTGTTAAAGAGTTTACGCACTTTTATTTATATAATTTATAATTATTACCTGAATCAAATAAATGATATCTAGCTAATGCATACTTTTTGATATGACAGGTTATATATTATGTAATGGTTGACAAATGGTTTACCTAATTAAATATCTTGCTTCTGAGTTTTTGCATGCTACAAACATCTGTTGAATTATTTCAATTTTTTTTGCCATAGACTAAAGAATAAACAATAAATTAACATCAACAAAAGATTGAACATCAAAAAAGTATGAGCACAAAAAATAGAGTACATGATAAAGTAAAAAAGTAATTTTGGATTGCTTTCATTCAAAGATATATATTATTATAGTATAAATTACTTTTGAAAAAGTTATTATTGATGTATTTTGGGGTTATTATGAGAAACTCATCAAAAGTCATGAACCAGAAAATGAGGAATATCAATAAATGTGGATTTAGCTGCACAAGAAACCTTACTGATAACATTAGACTGAAATAGCTATCTTCAGGGTTACAATACATAAATCAATAGAGTTTATGGTTGGGCAAGCATTTTCTACAAATGAAAAATATTGGTGAAATTTTTTATTGGCCTGAAATATGGGGAGAGTCTAACCATAACGGTTATGCTTATTTTGAATGATTAAACTTAAATAACATAACTGTTATGCTAATTTTGAATGATTCAACTTAAATAAACAATTATTATTAAAAAATGCAGTGCTAGGTAAATTCAACATCTCACCAAATATTAAACTAGGTTTTTTTCAATACAAAAATACCACAAAAAATACAAAAATATAATAAAATAAAAAAAAAATCAAAATATAAAATTATATCTCATATATCTTTAATTTCCATATATATATATATATATATATATATATATATATATATATATATATATATATATATATATATATATATATATATATATATATATATATATATATATATATATATATATATATCTTATATCTTATATCATATATCAATATATCAATATATCAATATATCAATATATCAATATATCATATATCAATATATCAATATATTAATATATCATATATCAATATATCATATATCAATATTTCAATATATCATATATCAATATATCATATATCTCATATATTAATATATCTCATATATCAATATATCTCATATATAAACATACTAGCAATAAATCAAACATCTATAATATACCAACATCTATAATAAAGATAAAGTATAAAATTAAGTTTACCGAATGACCTGTCATTTCAGCTATATTTTTCAATTTTTTGAAGACACCACTAACTGTTAATGAAGGGGGAGTGAACATCATACGCTGATTAGAGCGACAACTCTATACCATAAAAAAAGAAAAAACAAGCAAAATTAACAAAAAAATTTAAAAAATTTGCATAAGCAAAAATTTTTTTTGAGTAATCATATATGAGTTGACAGGTGATGCGGAAGTAATTGGACAAACCTAAATTTAATTATTGAGCATAATAATTTATTTTTGTGGTTTTATGCGTGGGCATAAACTTTCTATAAAATATACACTTTATTATTTGAAATACAATTATTTAAAGTGAGGTTAAATGCAGCTGAACAAGAATCTTTCGAAAGCGACTTAAAATGTTTTTTGTAAATAAACTTAATATAAAAAAAAAGAAATTGTAAATCATTTTGTAAAGGAAGGATTTGCTTGAAGTACAATATATGATAACCTAAAAAGACTTGAAAATGTTTAATCCTTTTCTGATAGAAAGCACCCTGGTCGTCCAACATCCTGGACTAGAGAAAAGAAAGTCAAATTAGCGAGATTTGTCAACAATTGAAAAGGGGTCAGTCAGAAAAAAGTAGTTTTTAAATTCAGTGTAAATCAATCGATAATTGATCGTCAGTTAAAAAAAATGAATATTAAATATAGAAAACATAAAATAATAAAATATTTGTAAATAATTTTCATAATAAAAATAAATTAAAATGACTTGGTCTAACATGGTGTAATATTTTAAATGTAAATATACTTTGTTACAAAAGAAGAAAGCAATAAAAAACACTTATCATACACTTCTCAAATTTATTTTAAATGTTAATAATAATAATATATATATATATATATATATATATATATATATATATATATATATATATATATATTATATATAAAACCTCTGCAACTATTCCAAGGTCTCCTTTTTCTGCTACCTCAGCTTTTATTTGAGTCATATTTTTGCCTAAGATAAAAATAGCAAACACATATTTTTGTAAATATATATAAATATATATATATATATATATATATATATATATATATATATATATATATATATATATATATATATATATATATATAAATATACTAAATAATAATGGATATGTAAAACAGGTCTATAATAAATTTAAATTATAACAATACCCATCAAATTAAAAAGAGAATTTCCACTAAATTTTTGAAACTGACTTTATTTTTAATTATTTTACTCTACTTTTTATTATTAAATTTTTTTTTTCACCTGTTGAAGAACAAACAGCTTTCATCAAAACATTTTCACCGATTCCTAGTTCCATACCTTCATATGCTGGAGCTAACTATAAACATCATAACACTTAAATTTATTTTTCATTATTACATTCTATTTTATAAAATTCTCAGTTTAAATTTATTGTTTGTTTAAAATCAATTATAATTGACTACAAAACTATAATTGAAATAACAAACTATAACTTACAATTTAAAATATTTACCAGGTTAAAACTTTACATTTAAAGTAAAGTATGAAAAAAAAATTACCAATGCTCAGATATGTCCAGAAAAGTATTTGTTTATTAAAATTAAGATAATATAAGTACTGGGAAACTGATAAATAAATATGAATTTGAATAAAAAAACAACAACAAAAATTAGCATAAATTAAACATTTAAAAAGAGTACACATTTATAGAAAGCAAACCATAGTAACCTTGGTAAACTTTTTATTCATATTAATAATTGTACTTGTTTACAAATATTTTCAAGCTTACAAGCTTCAACTCAACTTTTTAAGTGTCAAAATATTATCTAAGTGCCGACATTCCAACAAATTTCTACTGTCCTCTTTTGATACCGGAGACTAAATAGTTACATCTTTAATTACGTCAGAAGTTGTTCTACCCTAATTTTTAATTCATTTGTAAAGAAGTTGGTAAAACGGTTTTTTCTAATGTTTTTTTATGATTTAATAGCTGATGATCCTCATCAACAAAAAATGGCACAAAACTTAAAGTACTATTATTGTTGTTTTTCATTTAAACAAAATTTAAATATTTATTGCTCTATTATTGTAATACTAGATGTTATGACCCATCAAATACGGATCTAGGGGACACCTACCTTTATTTTTACAATTATTCAGCTATTTATCTTTTCTTTATTTCTTTACTTTAATGTTTTTTGAATAAATGTTAGAAAAATAATTCATTTAAAAATTGTTAATATAATAATTCATTTAAAAATATATATATATGCGCACTTTATTTGTATGGTTAGAGCTTATTAAATCTTGTATACCCATTTATCTATTTTGAAAGAAAAAATCTCAATTGAATGAAAACACCTTCCTACTTTAAAAAATAAAATTGCCTGTTTAATGTCCTAAATGCGCAGATTAACTTTATTTACAGAGTAAACACTTAGCATAAGTATCTCTAAAATAGAGAGCAAATTGCGTGACATTTCTTGCGTCGCTTTTCAACACTTTTCAACACTTGTAGAAGGCCTCCTATGGAAAGATTTAAGGGATAAACAGATTCTATCTGTTGACCAGCTTTGCACTCCTTCATCTATGAGGCAGATGTATTTATAATACATTGTTTCCAGTTTAGGATGTTGAATGCTAGATCTTCTTGACTCAATGCATGGGTTTTGCTTGTGTCTCTGTTTTTATGACTAGGCAACTCATTCTATTATCTCCTAATATGGATACAGCTCTAAAATTCAGTTTTATGGTTCCGAGGCCGGCTGGTAGTCAGGTTTCCCTAACTCTGTTGTAGCTCTCAGAGAGGCTGATTCTATCAAATATCAGAGAATAACAAATTTAAACATGACTAAAGTACCAAAAACTATAAAACACAAAAAACCATCATCATCACCAAGTTCTCTAAAGCTATCATTCACTAATACTTGTGGTCTTTAAAGTAACTTTTCTTCTGTTGAGTCATATATCTTCCAAAGTTCACTAGACCTACTTGCTCTCTGTGACTAATTTGAGTTCAGCTGTCTCATTTTGTGATCTTAGAGTTAATGGTTACCTTCCTTTAATTCATAAAGACTCCAATAGTCACATTAGAGTCTTTATGAATTAAAAGGCCTTGGGCATTTACATTCGTAAATGCAATTCGTACATTGCCCCTTGGCCTGGGCATTTACAGTCATAAGAATTCACTCATTTGTTGGGAAACTAGGTTTGAATCCACCGACTAGACTGCAACCATTTCCTATAGACGCATGTAGAATTTAGCAGATTTAGTGTTACAGTGGTAATAAAATTGTTCTAACGGTACTTTTGAATAAGTATATGTAAGAAAACAATGATTCATTATGCATTTGATTATTAATTGTCTTGATTGTATTAAAATAATTAAATTTTTATTAATCACATGGCAATTTTCTATAGACGCACTAAAGTTTTTACGTGTTTTGACGAGCAATTTTCTATAGACGCACTAAAGTTTTTACAAGTTTAGTTGCAAATTTCTTATATTCTGTAGTATTTTTTATTTTGTGAGTCGAAATTAAGTTGAACTTAACTAAATGCCGAAAAGAAAGATCCTTACCGATATTGAAAAAGGTCAAATATTGGTTTATTATCAAGAAAAAGTTCTAAATCGTGAAATTGCTAGAAGATTGAAGAGATCAGATCACATTATCCATAATTTCTTGAAAAATCCAACAGATTATGCAACAATCAAGAGGAAACTAGGGTTTCTCATTTCCTGTAAATTTAGCATCCCAGGATTCCCGGTGTGTAAACTATTTATCCTGGGATTTGCCGAGATTCCCCGGCATAATTTTTAATATAATAACAAGCGGTTTGATTTGTGACTTAATCGTAAATTAATTTTTCCCATAAATAGACCCGCAGCAGAAAAAGCTCTTTCTGATTCAATTGATGTCGGCTTGATGGTCATTAATGTGGAGTATATTCTTTCTAAACTTTCGCTACACTTTCCAGTTGTCTCAAAAAGTTTGATTTCTTTTGTGAGGTTTTTTAAATTGCTAATGTTTTCTAGAGCTGCTTTTTCTACTTGTTTGACATTACAAATAGTTGCATCCAATTTTTGTTCAAGTGCCAAAATATTTTTGCCTATTAAATTTGGAGCAACAGGTTGAGGTATTGACGGGTCAGAAACCATGCTTTTATTATCATGACCCACTTCAACTATTTCATTATTTGATGAACTAGTCCTAGCATACTCTATGTACAACCAGGTATAAATTTTTTTTGCTGCTTATAATACATGTTTGACGGTAAGAGTAGTTTGGAGTTGATTCCCGATTATAACTAATTGGGTTGTTTAAAAATTTTAGTAGTCCAATTAAACTGGCATTTCTGCGTTCTTCAATTCTCTGCTGCACAAATTGAAGCAGTTTATTAGCTATCAAATTTTTTTTTCTCCGCCAAATCGTCTAAGATAAATATTACACCTTCTGCGTCAAGTAGAGTAGCATTACTTCTACCAAGTCTTTCTATTCCAACTTTTATCGGTTGCCGAGAAATTGTTATAGCATTCATAATTGCATATTCATCTTCGAAGATATTCAGAACTTCTTTTAAATTGATCATTGCTTTTAGTATGCATGTTTTTAGTTTAAGGAATCTTTCTAGCATTGCAACAAGACTATTCCACCTTGTTTTGATATCTAATATCAGCTTCAGTACTTTATGAAACATGGATTTTACGTAGATTTGTAAAACGTCATTTTTAAGAGGTGATTTGCGGAAAATTAGTACTACTTTTTGAACCTTCTGGATTGTTAAGGCTATATTTACGCTATTTTGTAAATCATCAATAAACGTAACACCTGTTGAGCTGTATGACTAATCATTACAGTCAAACACATCATCAAACTAATCGTAATCACTCAAATTTTCATCGTAATCTTGCAACTGAGATTCAAATTCAATACATTTTGCTGAAGAGTCTGACTTTTTGTAAAGAATATCACATACTGCCAAATAAAGTCCGTGGGCATAACACAGCTGATGTTCAATACCACTTAGCCGTCCAAATTTTTTCATTACAAATGCTTCGTCAGTGACACTAGCTACGATGTGCTTTTTAACTGATAAATCGAAATCTGACAGTTTATTTTCAACCAGATCAACAATTTCTTCTGCAGGAAGTGATCCAGCTATCGGAGTCAATCCCAGGTTCCAAAACTTTGTTAATAAGTGTAAATTTATGTTTAAATAACTTCGATTTTTTAAAGACGTATTCATCTAACAATTAAGAAAATCGCGACCCGTAAGATATTTCTTTTGTTATCTCTGAAACCACAACTTGTTTGACTAAATCATATTGTTTTTTTATCATACTCATAACATGGGATGGATTTGGTAATAGCATGCATTTTCAGACAATGATTTTCTAATGAATTCACTTTTTGCTATGGCATTTATTGAGAAGCCATCCACCATTGCTAGCTTTGACACAATTTCCTTGATAGTCTGCTGCTTAACAAACAATGTGATTTTCTTTAGTATAATTTTCATTTCCGAACCAGTATCTTCATGTAGATGCTTCATATTTAAATCCAAATCTTTATGTGCATTTTTTAAATGACGAAGGAGCTCACTTGTCCAAAATCCTTTGCACATTATCTTTACATTGCACTTTTTGCAAATTGCAGATTCCCCAGATTTTTCTTTGCAAAAATACTGCCATGCTTTCGATCCACTTACAATTGACATGTATAACTAAATTGAATCATAAAACAACTAAAGGTAAAGTTACAAATATTTCTTATGTATATATGTTATCTTACATACGACTTGATATGTCTTTGTTTGCCGTTTTTTAAAATACTAAAATTCTTAAATATTTCAATAATTCAATACAGAAAAAGTTTAACTTTTCAATAACTTAGAAGTTTAAAAATCAAACTTACTGTTTTCGTCGCAGGAAATCTTTTTTTTTTTCCTTATATTTTATAATAACGAGAAAAAAGAAAATATCGCATTGCAAATTGCAATGCATTCCTTGAACTAGATAGTTTAAGATAGTTTCAATAACATTTCTTGTTGTGTTAGGTTTTAATATAAGATATGAACACATAAAACACAACTAAATGCAATAATATTTTTCTTATTTTTGGTCGAATTAGTTCAAACAGTTATCATATGTAAAGTTAAAAAAAAGTAATGTTCTGGGATATAAGAGTGATATCCCGGGAAATCCCGCTGCCACTTTTATCCCTGGGATCCCGTTTAAGAAACCCTAGAGGAAACCAAAGAAATCTAAGGTTTCAGGCCGTGAAAAACGCAGAATTGTTCGACTTGCTTTAAATTCATTAAAAGTTTGAAAACAATTAAGTCAGATTTGGGTTTAAATGTTTGCAAGAAGACAATTAGGAAAGTTCTTAAAGACAGCCCACACATTGTACAATCAAAAATGAATAAAGCACCAAATTTGAAGCCCATTCACAAACAGAAACGGATGGAATTCGCCTGCGAAAACATTACACGCAATTGGGAACAAGTAAGAAATTTTATTTTAAATTCTCATGAATACGTAAGATGTCTAAATAGCTGAATAATTTTGTTTTCAATACCAGGTGATTTTTTCGGACGAGAAAAAGTTTAATCTTGATGGGCCTGATGGTTTTAGTGGCTACTGACATGATTTGAGGAGAGAACCCAATTATTTTTCAATAAGGAATTTCGGTGGTGGATCTTTGATGGTTTAGCTTGGGTTTTGTGCAACAGGAAAGTTAAATTTAGCATTTACATCTTGCAAAATGAAAAATTCTGAATACATTGATGTGCTAAAATTATTTTTGATTCCATTTAAAAACAAATACCGACGCAAAAAGTTTGTTTTTCAACAAGACAACGCCAGCATTCACACTAGTAACGAGACTAAAGCTTGGTTTGAAGATAAAAAAATAGAGCAAATGTGGTGGCCTGTTCGCAGTCCAGATTTGAATCCTGTTGAAAACATCTGGGGAATCATTGTAAGACGTATCTATGCTAACCAGAAGCAATACAACTCAGCGGCAGAGCTAAAAGTAGCGGTATGAGAATGCTGGAACGATATGGAGCCATAAGTGCTGGAAAACTTGGTGGGAAGTATGCCAAAACAAATTTATCAAGTAATTGAGCGCAAAGGAGGTCCAATCGAGTATTAAAAATGTGATAAAAACTTTTTTTTTGATAGTTTTGTTGAAAATGTGAACTGCATCTATAGAAAATAGTCAGCTATCTTTTGAATTTAATTCATTTCTGATTGACCTCTTTTCAAATTTTATGTTATTTTTTGATAATTTTCATTATTTTTTGATACTTTATTTATAATTTCTTGAAATTCAATATAAAAATAAAGTTAACTACGTTTTCTTTTATGTGCTTTTGTTCAGCGCCACTTCAATCTTTTGCCTTTCTCTTTGTTCTATATTGCTCAAGACTGCACTCTTTTTGATGTTGCTTCTGATCAAATTTAATGCTCATCACACTGAATGGCTTGGCTCTTGTGTTAGTGACTCTGCAGGCGTTGAGGCCCACAACTTTTGCCTTTCTTAATCTCTAACTCAAATAGCCAACTTTCCAATATGCTTTCCAGGCAATCCGAATCATTTACCTTCTCTACTTGACTTATGTCTTGTTTCTGATCCTAGTCAGTGCTCAGTTTCTTCACATTCACCCTTAGGTGCTTCTGTTCACAGTTTGTTCTTTCTAAAACTCATTCTCATTCTTCTTCATCATTAGAATACCCCTATCATCATACCTCTTACAACTACCTTTAAGCTGACGGGGACTCTTTTTGTGATTTTCTTTGTGATGGCCCTTGGGTAGAAATCTTGTGTCTTCATGCTGACAAATGTATTTCTTACACAACTTCTTGGATTCATGCTAGCATGGAATCTTTTATTACCTCTCGGCAATTCTAAGTCAAGCCTTACTCTTCTCCATGATTTTCCTCACATTGTCCCACAGCAATTTCCAATCGAAACCACTACTTCCATATCTATCAGCAAAACGATTCTCTAGAAAACAGACATCTGTTTACTAATGTTAGAAACCATTGTAAAAAGGTTTTGACTAATGCTAAAGCGCTATTCTTAGGCAATAAATTTTCATCTCAATAATTAGAAAATTTCTTGATTAAACTAGTTGCACTTTATTGCACAATAACACTAAACATTAACAAATAACAATAATAACACTAACAATAACATTATTAACAAACATTTTATCTCAAAAATTAGGCTCTCGTGACTTCTAGAGAATCTTTAATGGTATTAATAATAAGGGCAAATCTTTAATTCCACCTCTCTGTATGGTTCAGACTTTGTCACCTCACCTAAAGACAAAGCTGAATTGTTAGCTAAAAACTTTTCATCAATATCATTTCTTGATTCCACTAGTTGCGTTCTACCTGTTATTGCCAACAAACAGGTTGATCTATTGCTTGACATTCGTATCACTCCAGCTTCTGTATCTAAAATGATTTCCTGCTTAGACTCTTCTACAGCTTGTGGTCCAGACAACATACCTGTTATAGTTTTGCAGAAGTGTTCTCTGGAGCTGTCGTCTACACTTTCAAAAATATTTAACAAGTACTCATTAGAGTCTTGTTTTCCAGCCTGATGGAAAGCGGCATCTGTTATCCCTATTTTCAAAAACTCTTAAGAGCGATCTGACTAGTCTAACTACCGTCCTATTAGTCTCCTTCCTATCAAAAGCAAGGTTTTTGAATCTTTAATTAACAAACACTTAAAAAAACATTAATATTAGGGACCCACTAAATATTCAAGGATTTTAAAACATACCTAAAAATATTTTTATTCAAAAAACTTTTAATTTCAGTGTTATTTTATCATATAGAACACATTAAGGTGTGAACTGCAGATATTTTTCAAAAATGTTGTTATTTGAACCACCCTAATATTAAGTTATTTTTGTTGTTATCTTTTTCCTAGTTTTACTTACAAAAAGAATTTGACCGTTTTATAAATTGGTAGGGTCACCACATTTAAACTTCTTGAAAAAATATTTTCTTTAATTTTGCATTAATTATGTAAAAATAATTAATATTAATTAATTAACATTAATTAGTCAGTTAACATTAATAATTACTAAAAGTTAAGTTAATTCTAGTTAATTAACATTAATTAATAAATTTTTTTAATTGTCAGAGTAACAAGTGTTAGAACGCATGTACATTCAAGTTGGTTCACTCCTGGGTAACTGTTTAGTGGTAGCTTAGACTTATTTTGACATAAAATTTAAAGTAAAGTTCTTCCAAAACAAAAAATTGCTTTTATGCCAAATTTGAAAAACTTATGTCTAAGAATAAGACTTAATTTAGGAACCATTTGAAGTATTATCGTATTTTTTGCATTAACTTGTTAACAAAAAATGGATATTCTCCGCAAAAACTTCTCGACATTGTTAAACATTACAAAACATCTCAACCACAAAAATGTCAACAAATTGACACAAAAAAAAACCACAATATTTCCATAGTTTCTAAATTTGGTGCCTACCT
Source organism: Hydra vulgaris (assembly GCF_038396675.1). NCBI lineage: Eukaryota > Metazoa > Cnidaria > Hydrozoa > Anthoathecata > Hydridae > Hydra > Hydra vulgaris. The sequence continues at coordinate 24,827,219 of NC_088927.1, forward strand.
GATTCTATTTGCAAAAAAAAATTAATCATGTATAAATTAGGCTATGAATGAAAAAAAGAGTGTAACCAGTGTTGAGTTAAAAAAATAAACAATCACAAAAAATGGTTATTGAAAGGAGAAAAATGAAGGGTAAAATACAATAACATAATATTTAATTGCACAGCAATGAGCCATGCTACATGTACATGAAACATGCTATAAAAGCAATAAACACAAAATCCAAACAAAAGGTCTTAAATAAAATTAAAAAGTTTTCAAACAAGAAACATTTAAACAAAAAAAAAAAGAGATAAAAACTTAAATATTTAATTCTAAATTTCTTAAACTTTATTTCCCTGCTAATATGTACATACAAGAAGTATTTTGTTAATGCTGGCACTATTAATTGGGTGCTAATATCTGTCCCACAATTGGAGTCTCTGAAGTAAGTGCTATTACTCATTAGTTGGTTATAAAAAGAAACCAATTAATAACTAATACAATTTTGGATGATATAAAGCAATAACAAGCAATATGAAGGGTTCAATAACAGTTTGGATGATATGAAGGGTTCATTAACATTTTGGATGATTTGAAAGGTTCAATATCATTTTGGTAAGAACATATTGCATAAATTAAATTAAATAAATTATGCATTTAAAGAATATTTTAGAATATAGATATACTTTGAAATCCTTTTGAAAAAAAATTTATAAGCAAATCTTTAACAAAATTTTATAAATGTACAAAAATACTTATATAAATTTGTTGTAAATAAAAATTTGAATATAGAAACTTAATTAAAAATCATTTTATAATAAATAATAAAACACTTACTTTATTTAAACACAAATAAACACAAGGCAACAAATCATTTGGTGTCAAGACAATAACGGAGCGAAAAAAATTGCACAGGACTGATTGAATTTTTAATCTGAAAATAAATAAAAATATTATAATTTTTGATTGTTCTTTTTCGAAAAATACTTTTAAATATTTATATGTTATATGCTATTAATGTATAACAGTTTTTTCTTTTTTTTTAATTGCTCCAAGTTTTAATTAATTGCTCTAAGAAGACCCAATGATTTTATCGCAGAGTGCCGCAGAGGAGCATTCAACCAGGAAATTCATGCCTCCTTCCTTACAGTTTTCTAACACTTATTGTTAAAATTGTGAGAATGTAAAGAAATAAGAATTAAACTACATTAAACAATTGAATGTCTTCATAATAAAAAAATGATTATCATCTAAAATATTTTTTAAAATATTTATTATAAATATTATTATAATATTAATTAAACATATAAATAATTATCATAAAACAAATATTAATAATTTAAAATTAAAAATTTGAAACAATTGAGATAAAATTTAAAAGACAAAAATTGTAAAACATGCTTGATACCTTGCTGATATTTCCTCTATTTCTTGAAAAGTTCTTGTTAAAGCTTCATAAGGAACACTAAAAAAATTGGTAAAAAGGTATCAAGTATTGCACAAAAAAACAACCTACACAACTTACAACTAAACCACAAACACCACTATCATTACAACTGCTAAAAATTAGTTTTATACATTAAACACTTTTTTCCCACCTCAACATTTTTCCTAAAAATTAACAAGACATTTGATAAATTATAAAAATGGCTAACAAAAGCTATAAACAGTTAAAAAACATTTTTTTTTTAACTGCTTTTAACATAAATCTTTTGATCTTTAACTTTTAAAGTTAAAGATTAATGGAATCATACCTCAAACTATTGCAAATGAACTTCATTTTGAATAAAATATTAGAATTTTGTTAATTAGTTGTATTATTTTATTACATATTCAAAGTTTATGTTTTTAAAAACATTAGATAAATAAATTTTTTTTATTTATATGTTTCTAATACCATTAGATAAATAACTTTTTGTTAATTATCTAATGTTTCTAATATTAGATAAATAACTTTTTGTTATTTATCTAATGCTTCTAATAAAATTAGATAAATAACAAAAAGTTTTTTATCTGATCTTCTTAAAAACATAAACTTTAAATATGCAATAAAATTTAACTACCATTTCATTCAAAATTGAATTCCTTTGTAATAGTTTGAGGTATGATTCCGTTGATCTTTAACTTTGATTTACTTTTAAAAACATTTAACAGCTAAAATGGTCAGAACAAATATGCTATGATCTTTTTATAATTTACTTTGTGATGGTCCTTCTGTTGATGTCATTCATCACACAAATTGCAGCTTTTTAAAACTCTCCTAAATTCATCATTAAGTTATCATGAATCGACAATACTTACCTACACTTCTAGCAATTTCTGGGGAACCACAAGATTTTATCCTTGAACCAGTGCTGCTTGTTATCTATATTTATGACTTTCCTGAAAATCTTGCCTCTAAAATAATACTTTTTACTGATGAAACAATTATACACTCTAGGCTTGACAAAAAATTATCACATTTTGATCGCTAAGCAACTAAATTGAATGTGAACTTCTGTGACAGCACAGAGTTTGCAACGGATGGTGGAGTTCAACCCAAACAAAATTCAATTGTTTACTCATAATGCAATGCTATTCTTATATTGATAAATGGCATCACTCTTAGAGTCTCCTACACCCTTTACTCAAATTATTCATCACTACTGACCACTCATGAAAACCATATATACAATAGATTGCAAAGTTACCATATGCTAAGGCTCTCTTTATATTGCTTGCCATTTTCTTACTCCATTTTTGATCTCTATAAATCTCATATTTGTCTTTCCATACAGTACTGTTGTCATATTTAGGATGACTTTTCTAATGAGACCTTCACTCATTTTGACAAGGTCAAAAATTGATTTATAAAAAATAAAAGTTATAAGAATACTTATTGTATTAACTAATTATATATTTTTTTGTTTGTTGATTTAATAAGAAGCAAAAAGACACTATAAAAATTTTCTCCTTGATTTTTTGTCAACAAAATCATCTACTATGATACATTTTTCAAATTTTAAAGTTAAATTTTTATTGATAATTAAGGTAAAGGATTTCAATGTTTTACAACATTTAATTTAATTATATGAATTTAAATATATTTTCAACCGTTTCAGCAACAAAACAACTTTGTTCAGCAACAAAACAACTTTGTTCCATAAGGCAGATGTGTGTGCACAAAAATATTATTAAAATTATATTTATATTAAAAAATACACTTTCTAATTTCTAATATATAATTTTCAAAAATTAAATTAAATTTCATATTTAAACTAAAACGAACACATTCTTCCAAAAAACATCCATAAACATCTTTCTTGTACAGCTTATAAATTCCCTGTATTTTTCAAAATCTAAATCTTTCTTGTACAACTTATAAATTATTTTTTAAAATTTTATTAGTTATTTTGTTAAACAAGTTTTTGGAAATGATCTTGCGTGCTTAAAGCCTTTATTTCAGTTCTTCACTAAGGCATAAAATTATAACATAAAGTTAGTTGTAAAACTCTATATTTTGCTTTTTCTTTCTCATTTCATTTTAAATTCTTTCACGAAAAGGTCTTTAGATTCATAGTATTTGACATAGAATTTACAAATTCAACTAATGATCTGTATTGTAAAACAACAATCAACAAAGTAAATTTTAAATTGACTGTAACTTTAAATTAGTAGCATTAAACTGTTCTAAAATTATAAAAATTATTTTTAGTTAAGCACATTGGAGATGATTTATATGATTATTAACATTTTTTGCTTGACTTAAAAAGATAAAAGTTTAACATAAAAAGATACAACTTGTTTCTCTTGCAGCAGCCTTGTTCGTCAAGGTTCGTGTTTCAGAGTTATAGAGTTGAGAAAGGGTTATAACCACAATTAAGGAACCTTCTCATCTGTAGTTCTCATCTCAGCCTTGAAGAGGTGAATTAACAATAAAATAAAAAAAAATAAAAACTTCATCTTCTGATCTGTTATAAAACATTGGATATTACCCCTCAGATTTCATACAAAACTTTACATGCATTGTATCAGAAAGATCTTTAATGGTTCATCCATTTAAAGCAGTAGTTAACACAACCAACGACTTGGTGAGGAAGAAAAGTAAGTAAAAAAATTGAATAGGGATGCTGCATCTCTGCAACAATCTGGAGGAAATTTTCCAGCCAAATTATATGCCTTATGTGCAGCCCAAACAATTGGGCTACACATTAGGTATAGAAGGCTCATTGATATTCTCAATTTGCACTTCCTGAATAAAATCAAAATATAATTTTAGTGTTATTATAGGATTGCCTCTTTTTTTTATTTATTTATTTTTTTTTCAATTATTTCAAATTTTTTATTTCAATTTTATTTTAATTTAAATATTGTATTATTTCTTTTTCCATATTTTCCACTTTATGTCCTAGATTTTCCAAAAATTTCTGACAATAAAAGTGAGATGATCAGTATGTAATACTTCAGGAGTAGAGTCAACACTAATCAAATAATTTTTTTTTTTCTTTTATTTCCTTAAATATATTTTGTTTTACTTTTTCGGTCATTATAAAAATTTCTTCAAATACGATTGATGTTATACCCCTCCCGTTCCTGGATTGCCACATTTTTCAATATGCACAGCTAAAATGATTAAATTGGTAATTCACATGCCATTAAAAAATAACTATTATTTACATTTCCAATTATTTGAGTTTTTCCTTTTAAAGATGCTTGTCTGTTGTTCTGCTATCAAGTTTTCTTCTATGCAAATGTTCTGCTATCAAGTTTTCCTATAATGCAAACAACTTATTTGAGCACTAAAACCCAACTTTTTTCTCTTTAGAGTTTCTGAATTTAATAGTTCACACTTGATATTTAATCATCTAAAAATTGCTTCTTTATAACTGTTTCTAACTGTGGGTATAGCAAGAAAGTTTACTGTTGGTATGGTAATGTATTTTTAAACTGAGATAAACACTGTTATATTTTTCCAATCAAAACAATCCATTGTTGCCATCCAGCACCTTCTAACAATCTCCAAGGAGCACACTAAATAGATTTGTTACTAATCTATATAATAAGTTTGCAAAATAAATTCACTATTTTGTAATCTTCTTTAAAACTTTTATTTAAATATCTTGCTAATTTGTTGACATAAACTTTCTTTGTTGATGAGAAATCTGTAGATATGTTTTGACTATTGCAATTATTGTCACATAGATATGTAATAGTAGAGTTATCACATTGCTGCCAGGTAACAAGATCACAGTCTATTTGAATGTTGTTGTATTACAGTATTAAATGAAACGATGTTTCATTCAATACTATTTGACACTCTTTTTATTTTGTTTTAAATCATTAAATGTTTGAATAACAAGTAAGGAACTGCGAAATAGACTTTTTAATAGCTGAATTTAACTGAATATACTAAGATAAATTTGGACTTTTGTGCTAAATTTAACTGAAAGATGGGTTCAGCCTTTAGAGATATATTTACCTGAAAGACAAATTCAAACTTTTTATCAAATTTAACTGACTTATTAGCTAAATTATTTTTTGAGTAATATTTATAGAAAATTTTGATTGATGATATATAATTTAAATATTTACAATCAACAATACAATAAAAATTTTTATAAATTAACAAAAATTAAAAAAACTTTAAAAAAAAATACATATGGCTGACAAACTTTTATTTTAATTTACTTTTGATTTACAAACTACACAGTACAATACAAAAAAAATTCTTGAAAGCCAATATCTGTTAAATACTAATTGGAATGTGTTGATTTCAAATTTGAAGTCTGTTTATCGCACCTTTTTTTTTTAAAAATGTAATTTGTAAATTACCAGAGGTTTGTTATACTGTCTGAAAAAAAGAAGAACAATAAGCAATATGTAAAACAAAAAGTTAGATAAATCAATTGATGTGTATACACAGAATTATAATGAAATATATGCTGACGTGTCATTTAATGGAAAGTTAAAATTTTTTTAAAAAAGTAGAGGGGTGATAAACGTTAAGTGACTTTAGATTTGAAATAAGCAGTCTTATTAGCATAAAAAAGGTATTGTCATTTATAATTTTTTTAAAATTTAAAACTTGTTGTACAGTGCTATTGATGTTTACATTAAAAAAAAGAAATTAAGATGTATTTTTAATTTACAAATTGTTAGTACATTTTAAATTAAGATTTAATTGATATGCTCTAATTAGTATATTAGATTAAATTTTATTTAATCTTAAATATACTTATTGGCAGGGATGTGGAGATCCAAAAAGGACTCCGGATTTGAAAGTCACAAAAAGATTACTTCTTTCTAGTTTTTGGTATCCAGGAGCTTTAAAAATATAAAAAAGCTTATGGACTACTAATAGGGAAAAAATTAAGACTTTTTTTAACCCGGAGTCTTTAGGTATAATGGCGGCAAAGACTACAGGACTCCGGTCTTTAAAACAATAAGTTCCAAGTCATTAAATATCATAAACTTTTTTCTTATAGCAGATCATTAATCAACCAACTTGTTTAGAGCTTCTGGACACCAGAGACCATAAAAAAATAAAGTCATAAAGCTAGAGTCCTTTCGGGAAGCCACATCCCTGCTTATTAGTACATATCATCAAAAACTGTGTATAAGATATATTATATTTTCTATTTTCTATATATTATTTTACTTATATTTTATTGTTACTATATCATAGCATTTTTTTTATTTATGGGATCTGAACTAATTCTATAGGTAAAAAAAACTTTTAAATACTTTTCATTTTTGCACCAGCAAGCATTTTTCATAGGATGGTAAGAAGAAGATGCAGGATTAAATTTGTCAGGTTTTACACAATCAGGCTTCATACAATCTTTCTTGCCATTCTTTACAGAATCAGGTTTCTTACTGGAGTTAAAAAAACAACCAATATGATTTAAAAATTTTTTGCAGTGTAAAATTAAAGAAAACAATTCTAATAATTCACAAAAATATTACAGAGAGAGTGAAGGCTGTTCCACTACATCTAATTTTGATTCTAATATATCTTCTTTCGTTTCTTCTAAAGACACCGTAGCTTTTTTATTTTTTTTCTCAAGACGAGGCTTTTTGGCTGAAAAAAGAAAGACATAAAAACAGAAAAATAATTTATAAACATACACAATTTTAAGTTAATTTTGTTTTCCTTTTTTTTTGAGAAAAAAAATCATAATTCACAACAACTGACCAAAAAAACTTGATGACTTTACATCAATTGGTTTCTCAGGAGATTCTTCATTATTTTTGCGCTTTGTTGATGCGGTTGTATGATATTCTACATTTTCATTGAAAATCTCACGATTTTCATTCTCATCAAAAGAGTCTTTACTTGGTGAATCACATTTTACTGAATTTTCAAATGACTTATCAGTAGATTCTATTGGTTGTAAATCATTCTTTAGTTGTTCATTTGGCTTCTTCGGACCAACTACTGTTTTTCTTGCTGAAATGAAAAATAATAATAGATTTTATATATACTACAAGCAATAATAGACAAAAAAAGAATTTACTTTTTTATATATTTAAATTTTTTTTTTGAAAGTTGGCTCCATGGCTCCAGGTAAATACTTTTTTTTATTGAATATCAAAAAAAAAAAAAAAAAATTAACCAATATCAAAGTTTTAATATACTAATGTAAATTTATTGAAAACCTCTTAAATTTATTTTTTTAAATTTAAAAACAAATTTAATAGTATTTATAAAAAAGAGAAAGAAAAGCAACATTATGAGGATGTGATAATGGTTGGAGGTTGGCTGCAAGAGCAGGTCCAACTATGTTTACAATGTGTTTTTGCACCTTGTCTAAAAGAGAAAGGAAATCATTCGAAAACCCGTCCCAGATATAGCAACATTATTCCATACAAGGATGGATTTGAGATTTATAGAGATAAAGAATAGAATTGGGAGTAAGAAAGCGACAATAATAATAAAGAGATGTAACTTCAGCAGATGCTAATTTTTAAATAGATTTGATATATGGTTTCAAAAAAAGATTGGCAGTAAGAGTTCATCCTAGAAGATGAAGGGTAGATGACTCATTGAGTACACTGTTTATAAGATCTAGATTATTGTGATAACGATTAGTAGAAAAAAAATTGAGTTTTATTAGAGTTAAAGCCACTGAGAGCACCATCTGAATTAAAGTTAACCAGCCACTGAGAGCGCCATGTTGTAGCAGAAGTGAGATCCTTTTCAAGCTCAAATGCCCCCTTCAAGCAATCAGAGAGTGTTGGCTTCTTATCAAGACTAAATGGTAGAATCATACCATTTAGTCTTAATAAGAAACAGAATAAATGGTAGAATCATCAGTGAACAATGCCACTTAAGATGTGAGAATTTCAGGAATATCGCTAATGTGAATTAAAAAGAGTATAGGGCCGAGGATAGAACCTTAAGGAAGCCCTGATGATATGAAAGATTACTATCCATTGAGGACAACTTCCATACTACAATTGGTAAGGAAGGATCCCTGATACATCGTAAAAAGAAGATTTATGGAGAAAACTAGCATGCCAAACTTAATCAAAAGCTTTAAAAATGTCAAGAGCGATAGGCTTAACCTATCCACATCAATCTAATGCACAATAAAATCTATTGGTTATTACCTTAAACAAAGCAGCAGTAGAATGAGAAGACTGAAATCCTTATTGTTGATCAGAAAGTTATTGGATTAATGATGAGAGATTAAGTGCTTGTTAATTAATAACTCAAAAGCCTTGCTTATGATAGTAAGAAGACTAATGGGGCAGTAATTAAACAAGTCAGATTGCTTCCCTGAATTTTTCAAAATAGTGATAGCAGATGTCGCTTTCCATCAGGCTGGAAAACAAGACTCTGATTAGCACTTGTTTAATAGTTTTGAAAGTATAGACAACAGCTCTGGAGAACACTTCTGCAAGACAATAACAAGTATGTTATCTGGACCACAAGCTGTAGAGTCTAAGCAAGAAATCACTTTAGATACAGAAGGAGTGATACCAACATCAAGCAATGAATCAACCTGTTTGATGGCAAAATCAGGCAGAACACAACTAGTGGAGTCAAGAAATGATTATTGATGAGAAGTAAACAATTCAGTTTTGTCTTTAGGTAAGATGACAAAATCTAAACCATACAAAAGAGGTGGAATAACAGATTTTCCTTTATTATAGATTTAGTTGAAGTTCTCCAGAAGTCACGAGAGCCTAATTTTTGAGAAAAAATCAAGATTTAGTGGCCTGAGAATAGAGGTCTTTGGCATTAGAAAAAACTATTTAACAATGGACTCTAGCAGTAGCAAACAGACATCTTTTTTCTGGAAAACTGTTTTGCTGACAGATATGAAAGTAATGGTTACGACTGGAAATTGCAGCAGCCTGATTAGAGGAAACCCATGGAAAAAAGTGAGGCTTGACTTGGAATTGCCAAGAGGGAATAAAAGATTCCATGCCAGCCTAAATCCAAGAAGTTATGTAAGAAGCACATTTGTCAGCAGGAAGAAAAAAGATTTCTACCCAAGGGTCATCAGAAAGAAAATCACAGAAAGAGTCCCAGTTAGCTTTAAAGTAGTTGTAAGAGGTACAATGGTAGGTCGATTCTGATCAGGGTTGGGAAAATAATTTGTTTTTTTTTAAAAAAAACAAAAGCTTTTGCCAACCCTGATCCCAACCCAAAAAAAAGATTTTTAAACATAATTTAAAACTGTAATAAAAAAAAAAATTTCACGTTAAATCTATATGTAGTGAATTTTTTTAGATTTAAAATATTTTTTATAATTAAAAATGTCAATGAGAAATGGGGAAAAAAAGGCTGGAGAATGGGAGGAAGTAACTGAAGTTTCAATTGAATTTCAAATTTAAACTTGAAATTGTAATCAAAAAACTCAGAATCATAAAACTGAGTTTTAGAGCTGTACCCTCATTAGGAGATAATAGAATTAGTTGCCTAGTCATAAAAACAGAGACACAAGCAAAACCCATGCATTGAGTCAAGAAGATCCAGCATTCGACATCCTAAACTGGAAACAATGTATTATAAATACCTCTATGCCAATCGTAAACGGTATTTTCAAACGTTCTAGGCGCGATAAACAACGCTCGTTCAGCTTATACCGAGCGTATAAAATAACGCTCGTTCAATAGTTCGGGATTATTTTTTTATTTTCATAAAATATTTAAAAAAGATTTTTTATTAAAGATATTTTATTACCAAAGCACTAATATAAAATATAAAAAGCACTACGTCGTTCTCTTTTGCACTAACGTAACGAATAAGCAGTTTGAAGTCGTTAATAGTCACTAATTTCAATTATGGAATGTGCACGTGGAAACATAATGTGAATACGAAAATGCGCAAATAAAATAAGAATAGAAAATTAGAAAACCACTATAAGAAAATTGAAACTGCAGAGTATTTTTAATCTTGTGAAAATATCAAGTAAGATTTATTTGATTTATTGTTTGTAATATTCCACACATCGTTTATAATAAAAATAAATAATAATAGAGTAATTTTTAAAATTAGTTTTTGTTTATAGTATAGGTTTTTTTATTAACTATTTTTATTTTAACTCAAATTTAAAACGATTCTGTTGTTTAGAATGTTCGCAATCGTATTCGAAAAGGAAACAAAGTCAACATTTATTAAATGGAAAGTTATTATTCTAATTTATTATTATTTCAAATTATTCTTGTGTTATTTTTTTAAGATAAAAAAAACGTAATTTAAAAAAGAAATTTTAGAAAAAAATTAAATAATTAATTTGAATAAAAAATATCAAGAAATATAAAAACCATTAACCGTTAATTAAGTTTACAGCGTAACATTTTAAAATACATATATCAAAACAACGAATCAAAACTAAGTCACTAAATTATACTTCAATACTAAATCAATAAGAAGTTGCGTTTTTGTTTGATATATATTTTTTTTAACATTAATAGTTAAAAATAAAATCGCGATCTGACAATATACAAGAAGTTTGGAAGTATAAAAATCTACTTCGTTGAAGTAGTTTCATGAGTTTGATACTAATTCAAACAATTTTTGACGAAAGAATTAATTAACAAATAAAAAAGATATAAAAAAATAAAAAGCTTTTTATGAGCATCGCCTTCAGCAATTTTCATGATCGCGCTCGCCGACATTATTTCGAGCGCACATAATCACGCTCGATAAAAACATATTCTAATTTTACGAGCGCGATACAACACGCTTGGCGATTTTCTTCATCACAAGCCCTGATACAGAGCTCCTAAAATATTGTTACAACAAAAACAATGGTTATACTAAATTAGCAAAAGAAACATTCGTAGGTGGAACATCATTCATATAAAAAAACAATTTTTTAAACCATATTTTACATTCTCATACATGGCAACTGTTTTAAGGTTAAGCAAAGAATAAAATTAAAATGTCAGAGCAAAGCTATGAAAAAGCAAAATTTTGCCCACTAATTGGCACAAGAGTGCCACCTAAGTATGGCACTCTTGTGCCGACCTAAAATTCTTCAGATTTTGCAGGCTGTTAATATTATTGTTTAAATTATATAAACATACAAACAAATACCTGTTTTTCGCTTTATTGGAATTTCTTCATTATTAATTGATTTTGAAGCATCCAAAAAACATTTTGAATGTTCATTTTCTTTTTCCAAAGAAACCAAAGGATTATCTATTTTCTGATCTTCATGTTCATCTTCTTTACATTTAACATCACTGCTTTTTTCTTTTTCAAGATAAAGCCTTTCAGAAGTTCTCAAAATAATAACATTAAAAATATAATTATAAAAGTTATAAATAAAAAATATATTTAAAAACAAAAAAAAATTTGCTATAAAATAATAAAACTAAAATTCAATAAAATTTAATTTCACTTTCACTTTTAAAAAAATATATTTAAGACACCAAGGACAGGTGTGACCAAGGACAGAAGTTTTAACTATATTTACATGCATTTAATGAAACTTTTTATCATGCATTAGATAGATGTGGAGAGGATAAGGTTACCGTTCTCGATATTTCTAAAGCTTTTGATTAAGTTTAGCATGCTGGTCCTCTCCATAACCTTTCTTCTTACAGTATATCAGGTAACATCTTTAAGATTATTGAATCATTCCTTATAAATCGTAGTATAAAAGATTTCCTCGATGGCAGCACTCTTCTTTATAACTTGTAACTTCAGGGGTTCCTCAAGGTTCTATCCTTGGCCCTATACCACTTTTTATTTTACATTAACAATCTTCCAGAAATTTTTACATCTAAGGTGGCATTGTTCGCTGATGATATTACCATTCATTCTTGCCTTGATGAGAAGCCAATATTCTTTGATTTCTTGGAGGGGGCATTTGAGCTTGAAAAGAATCTCACTTCTGCTACGACATAGGGCTCTCAGTGGCTGGTCAACTTTAACTCAAATAAAACTCAATTTTTTTTTATCTAATTGTTATTGCAATAATGTAGATCTTCCTATATTTATTAACAGTAATGTACTCAATGAGTCATCTACCCTTCATCTTCTAGGATGAACTCTAACTTCCAATCTTTTTTGGAAACCATATATCAAATCTAATGAAAAAACAGCATCTGCTAAGGTTACATCTTTTTATTATGCTTGCCACTTTCTTACTCCCGATTCTATTCTTTATCTCTATAAATCTCAAATCCATCCTTGTATGGAATACTGCTGCCATATCTGGTGCGAATCTTCTAATGATGTCCTTTCTTTTTTAGACAAGGTGCAAAAACGCATTGTAAACATAGTTGGACCTACTCTTGCAGCCAATTTCCAACCATTATCACATCCTAATAATGTTTCTTTTCTTTCTCTTTTCTATAAATACTTTAATGGGTACTGCTCTAAAGAGCTAGTGTCTCTTGTGCGATCTACTAAAATTCATTATCATGTTCCTCGTCATTTAATAATGTCATTTAATAATTTAATAACTTTTACTGTGACAGTTCCAAAAATTCTTATTTGTCTAGTTTTTTTCCTCGAACATCAGTTTTTTGGAATTCGCTCCCTTTATCTTGTTTTTTCTGATTCATATAATTTTTTTAAGTTGTCTGTTAATTGTTATCTTGCTCTATAAATTTTATCTTTTCGCTTCCAGTAACTTTCAACTCTAATAGTGGTTGCTTGCAGCCTTATTGGAAGTGAAAATGTTAAAAAAAAAACTTACTTATGCAAATTCAAAATCCTTCATATCAATCAGCCCAATTTTAAATCTCAAACATACTTTATTATCACCAAACTGATATCATCATCAAATTAACCAATCAAAACATATCAACTAACTTAATTTTTTTCATCATAAATCAATTTTAAAATCAAATTTATGTCAAACAAAAAAAGGTTAGAAAACATTTATTCCGAATTTGTGCATGAAACATTTTCTGATTAAACAAATTTTTATTCTATGTGTACAATTTTTGTTTGCTATGTTTGCAAAATATATAAAACTGCGCCATGAAATTTATAGTTTTATAAAGTTTACTAGTTTTATTTACTAGTTATTATAATTTATAATATATATTTATATATATATATATTATATAATTTACTAAACAATTACTATAATTTATATATTTATATTTTCCTAATTAGTTGACATTCTTTATCAATTGCTGTTAAAAAATCAATCATCTAGTTGCAAACTTAATTCAAGATTCCGGTTACTATAACAAAAAATCAACATTAAAATAAATGCAGCAAAAAAAAAACTAAATGGAAGACTAAACATAACATTAAACAAAAGAAACTAATGCAAACTGATTAAACTATTGGGCAACAGATGGGTTCAAGGCATCATGATTACAAACGGAAAACATTACCATGTTGGAATTACTTCTAAACAACTATCAGTTTGAGTAGAAACATTTTAACATTTCTAGATATAAGTTTTATACTTTATTTCTTTTTTTAGCCCATTTAGATTTCTTAATACACAGAGTAGGTTGTTTCAAAAAAAAGTTCTCAAGGTGAATATTAAAGAATTTTAAAAAACTTCACAAAAATTAAAATTATTGTTAATGACTGAACTAAGCAAACAGCATATAAAGTTTGAAAAAACACACAGACAACTGTTATTCTTTTTTTAATTGAAAAATTTTTCATTAAAAAAAATTTATTTCAAATGTATTTAGTTTCTGGTCGCAACTTTGTTTTAGTAATTTATCTAGAGTAATTTGTTCCTGTAATACAACCCAGTAATTTATTTCTATAATATGGTGCAGCAAGCTGTTCCACTAATATGTAGTAGTAAATCTGTCAAGTTAGGATCAAGTTTATCATGATCAGTCTGACTCACACCCTGCAGCTTTGAAGAATTTGCTTTTCTAAGCAAAGACAAGTAGAACTGTCTTGGGGCTCTTGAATGAGTAAAAACTATAAATGATGCCTTGCTAAAATCTTTTGGCAAATTTTAACTCACTTATGTAGCTATTGCCTTGTAGAAGGCCTTCTATGCAAAGACTTTTAAGATTAGCAGAAAAAAGATTTATTCCATCAATAGCTGTAAAATATCAGTGCCATGCTGTGCATGGATAGTGTCCCTGTTACATCTGAATTCTGTATTATCTATCTGAATTGTATGTAGATTAAATTTCCTTTAAATTCAGAAATTTTAAAATTGATGGGTATTGAACTTGACCAGATTAACTAGATCAGTCTTAACTTTTTCTGGGCATATAACTATTTAATTTCTCACTTTATTTTGATAAGGACGCTGACTTTACTTCCAAGCTCTTAAATTATGTCTCCATGTTTTTTCGACTCTTTTTTATGAGACATTTTTAAAGGTTAAAAACTTTAAAAATTATCAAATGTTAGTCAGTAAAAAAAACTTATTCCTCTTTAAATTAATTAAGCTCATGGCATCATGGTGATCATGTAAAATTGTGGCATTGTGGTAAGTAATATCAGACAAAAGTTTAAATGACATAACAAATTCATCTTCCTTAGCTTGTTGAGCTGCAGGGTTGCATGGTTTTAACCAAATGGTTTAAACCATGGTTTAAACCAATTAAAAAAATGTTGGTTTAAACCAAATTAATGTTTTCTTAAAAAGATTTGAACTTACAACAGGAAACTAAAACATGGTTATGTTAACAAATATAACTAATCTTCAATATAGATATTTTTTTAAAATCCATGTTTTTTGTTTCTGTTTTTTCATAGAAGTTCTCAGTGTTCTTTTAGAACAGAGTAGTAATAAATTAGTAATAACACTTATTTATCTGTTTTCTTCTACAGGCTGTTTCTCCTTCAATAGGTTCATTAAGAAGAATTGCTTCTTGATGAACTTATTTCATCAGGAAGCAATTATTATTTCTTAATGATATATATATGTATATATATATATGTGTGTGTATATATATATATATATAAATATATATATATATATATATATATATATATATATATATATATATATATATATATATAAATATATATATATATATCGTTAAGAAAACTTAGCGATATATATGTGTGTGTGTGTGTGTATATATATATATATATATATATATATAAATATATATATATATATCGTTAAGAAAACTTAGCGATATATATGTGTGTGTGTGTGTGTATATATATATATATATATATATATATATATATATATATATATATATATATATATATATATATATATATATATATATATATATATATATATGTTTAGCAAAACTATAAGTAGTTCTAACATAATTTATTGATACCACAAAAAATGTCTCAAAAAACTGGGCGCAAATGTGATATGATTTGGTTAAAATATACACGAGTGACTGTTCCAGAAAGAAAGGGGTGTAGAGCAGAAAGAAAGGGGTGTAGAGCAGGTGTAGAGTAATGCATGTAGAAAAGAAATGGAAGATCAAATTCAAAGGATGCATGAACATATAAAAAAGCGCAAGCAATCACAACTCCATGAAATTATGGAGTCAATGGAAGATCAACAACTTCTTGAAGGTAGTTAAATTACTGCATTGCCATTTTAAATTTTAAACTTTCCCTAAATTGTAAACATATATATTTAAATTATCACGTATAGACATATTAACTTAGAATAATTCAATAAACTGCAATTTCATTTTAAAGGTAACTCACCATCAACATTACAACAACAAATGAAAAGGTCTCAGCCCAATTCAACATCAGCTGATAAATATTTGAAAACTGATAAGTTTTTCACACGAACAAGCCTCAAAGAGAAAGATTTATTTGATCTGCAACTTGGTAGATTTATATACAGTACAAACTCTAGCTTCAGAACAGTTGAACACAAAGAATTTAAAAAATTTATCAATATTCTTCATCCAGGATACACTCTCCCTAATAGAACTCAAATTGGAGAAGAAATAATAGATAGGGTTTACACAGAAGAAATTAAGAAATGTAATGTATTGAATGGGAAAATTATAGCCATGTCTTTAGATGGCTGGAGTAATGTACATAATGAACCTATAGTTTGTATCTCTGTAATTACAGATAAAATTAACATCTTAGTAGAAACAATCAACACTTATGGTCATTCACATACTGGTGAATATCTTACACAATTAGCAAGGGAAGCAATAGATTCTGTAAGATGTAAATTTGGATGCACATTAAAAAGCTTTGTGACTGACAATGCAGCTAATATGAAATCAATGAGACAAGTACTGTCATCTGAAAAAGATATTATCATAACTTATCAGTGTGCTGCTCATATGGTAAATCTTTTAGCAAATGATCTTAATATTGAAAATGTGAGCAAGCATGTTACACAAATAATAAAATGTTACACAAATAATCATCAAGCAGGAGCAACTTATAAGTTAAGTGGAGGAACAAAATTGCCACTTCCTACTGAAACTCGCTGGAATTCTGTATGTGATTCACTTGAAAAATATGTCAACAACTGGAGCATCATTTTCACAATGTTTGAAAAAAATAAAGACTTAGATCCCATGATTGGTAAAAAAGTAAGTGATATACAGATAAAGCAAAACACAGAAGATTCATTAAAAATATCAAAACCAATTGCAGTAGCTTTAGGTAAGTTGCAAAGAGATCAAATAAAAATAAGTGACACTGTTAAAATTTTTAAAGTATTGATAAACAGTTTATCATTTTTAACAAATGAAAAAAAAAAAAGTGAATCTAAATACCTTCAGACTGTCCGTGATGCTCAATTCCTGGCAAACACAATAGATCCTAGATATTTTGGATATAATCTTTCTGAAAATGAAAATGAAGCTGCCATGAATTTTGCAGAAAAGAGTTCAAGAATTTGTTACCAATAATATTCAAATTAAAAGCCAAATCTGCTCCATTCGATAAAAGCTATTTGTATAGTGAATCTGTTTTAAAAAATATATCACCAATAGAATGGTGGAAATCTCTGAAAATTGTGGATTGTAACATAATGAATACTGAAGGTTTATTAAATGCACCAGCTTCTAGTGCTGGAATTGAAAGAATTTTTTCAACTTTTGGCCTTGTTCATTCTAAGTTAAGAAACCAATTGGGGGTGGAAAAAGCAGCAAAGCTTGTATTTATATATAGAACACTAAACAATGATATTTTGAATAACTTTGATGAAATATTACAGTAATATTGATAAAGAATATAGTTTACTCAAATAAAATGCGTTATGCTTTTTTTTAATTTAAAAGGATAACTAAATATGGCATTATTTAATAAAAATCTAATTTTAACTAAAAAAACCATGGTTTTTTTGGTTTTTTTAAAAAAACCGATGGTTTTGGTTTTTTTCAAAAAAAAAACGGTTTTTTTGCAACCCTGTTGAGCTGATCAATTTTTTTTTACAGGTATATTTTTAAATCATATTAGATGTCAATCTAGTAAACTATGTTTCTTTTTCGCAATATAAATTCTAGCTTGGATCCAAGTAAAAAGTAAATATTAATAAGTCAAAAATAAAATGTTTTTTGTTGAAAATAAATTTTTAAAATCATATTAACTAATAGACAAATCAGAAAAAACTTCATGCATAAATTATAAATAATTTAAAAATCAAAACTAAAAAAATACAAAATTTACATCCCCCTCATTTTGGGAGGGTAAGATAATTTACATGGTTATAACTTTTATAATTTACAATATAAAATACTGCAAGGCTTAATCCATACATAAATAATACTGTAGAAACTCAATCATACATGCATACATACACAGGGGTTGAAATAGCTGTCAGACATCGCTGCCTCTTGAACCATTTTTGAGCCCTGCTAGAGGAGGGCAAGAAATCATAGTTCATTTTTTCAGTAAAAATGAACAATGGTTGGTTGCGCCCTTCAAACAGGTTTCAAAAATACATACATACATACATACATACATACATACATACATACATATATAGTCCGGGGGACGCCAATATCTGACATTTATTTCAACCCCTGCATACATACGTACATACATACATACATACACACATACATACATACATACATACATACATACATACATACATACATACATACATACATACATACATACATACATACATACATACATACATAATATTGTTGTTTTTTTAAATGTTTAAAAAAATTAAATATTAAAAAACTTGTAAAAATACAATTTTTTTATTTTTAGTTAAAAAAAAAAACCATAGTTTTTATGAAATAAAATCTAAAATAATCATTTCATATTGAATAAATTTTGTAGACTGTAGCCTAACATTAAAAAAAAAAACTCTTATTACAAACCACTCTAGTATATACAATATGCTAGGGTGGTTACATGTCTAATATTTTATATTATCCATTTTAAAGAATATATAAATTAGAACATAATTCACCAAATAATTTTATAACCTATTACCAAAACAACTTATCACCTACAAAATCTTTTCTCTGTATAATCTACTTCATGTATAAGCCTCTTTAATGAATAATTCAATCTTCATATAATTCCAAATTAATTCTGATTATAAATCCTCTAAGAAACATATTTCAATACCTTCCAATAGAGAATATAATAAAGTTTTTCCTCAAAAGCATTAGATTGCATCCAAAAAGACGATTCTTCCCTAATCGCAACAGATTAAGGTGAGTATTTAATTGAGTAAGCCACACTAACTTCTTCAAAGATCCTACAACAATTCCTCCACTTATTAACCAGCCATTATTTATTATTTAAATAATTATAATAACTATTTTTTTGTTTATTGGCTATTTATATAAAGTTGTTAAAACTTTATTTAGTAATTTTTAAATTAAAACAAACATGATAAAATGTTAAAAATTCTATAAAGTCTTACCCATTCTCCTTCTTTTGCTCAGGTTTTTTTGTAAAGAAAGAACTAAAAAAAGAAATTAAAATTAAAATATCGGCATCATAAATTAATTAATAACCCATAAAACAGTTTAAAAAAAGAAGCAATAATATGAAAATTATAAATATAAAAAAATATCTTAAAATAAAGCAATTATATGAAAAAAATTTCAATGTAAATTTGTAATCAATGTTAAACAATCAAATAAAAATGAAAAACAAAACTGCTAAAAAAAGGCTACACAGTGGTTTGCAGAGGTTTGCATTTTGGAGGTAGCATTTCAGTTAAAACTCATTCCCTTGGAATGGAAACTCTTGTCCTTGCATTTAAAAAACTTGGCTTTAAATCTAAAATTCCTGGCTTTCACTTTCTTGGTTTCAAAATTCATGTTCTTTAGCCAAGACTTCAAATTCTTAACTTCACAATTTAAACTTTTTTAGTTATAAAGATGAAACTCTGGTAAAGCAGTTGAAATTCTTGGCCTTGAAGTTAAGAAGCTTAGACTTGGATTGAATAGCACAACTTATGAACCTAAAATAATACCCTATCTTTGAGTATTCCCAGACTTTATACTTTTTTAAAAGTTTTGAAAAGTTTTTTTTTTATTTCTTACTCCAACAATAAAATTTGATGCATGTTTTAAATTTCTCTAGTTATGTAGATTTCAAATATAATGAGATATATTATATATAATTTCAAATAAAATAAATACAATAAAATTTCCAATATAATAGGAGCTTTTTTTTGTAAATTTTGTAACAGAAAACATATTAAAACAGCAAAAGCTTTTTATTTTATTTTTTAAAAGTATTTAAAAAAACAAAAAAACAATGAGTATTTATTAAAAAAATCATTGAGTTCCGTAAAATGGGGGAACTTTACAGTTTTTCCACCTTTTATTGAATATCTACAAGTTTGTTAACTATTATCCATTCAAATTTTGCACAATGGTATGAGGGGTATGATAAGTACTTTAAAAATTGTTTCATATCCGATGTTTATTTAAAACTTTAAGTCAGTGCTTGCAAATATATGTTTTACCAAAAGAAATTTTTCAGAAATTTGATAGAAAAGCCACACTCATTATCAATTTCCAACATAGAGCTTCACAACTGCTCCCCTATAACTCTTTCTTTCAGAAAATCTTACAGATACCCAGTTGCCAATTTTGACAGATTCGTATTTTTTTTTCAGGTGTAGCACTTTCACATATTACATTTGTCTCTGCAGATGACAATCTCTGGAAAGCTTTGATTGACATCTTTACCTAGATCTGTTTCTGCAGACTCTTCACTCATCATCTGTTTCATTTTCTTTATCACTGCCTCCCTCATCCAACAGTTCTCCTTTTTATACTTGTTTAGGTAGCATTCATGCTGATGAGTTAACAGAAATATCTTCACTTGTCACTGACTTGGAAATTAACTCTTTTTTGCATAGTAAGAGCAGATTTTCAGGACAATGAGTTGCACAAATTTGATCAAGAATAGAACCGTCAACAATCTTTTTTATCAGAACCTAGTAATATTTTAGAAACATGAAAAGTCCTAGCTACCTTGAAGTCTGATACCAATTTCCTTAATCTTCAAAAGGGGTGTAAATGAACCTTTTAGTAGGGTTGAGAATGACTTGTTTTGCTCTTTCCAATTTAAGAGGAATTTTCACTACTTCAACTTCAATAGTCAAAAGGAACAAATATCAAGGGGTTGTGTTAAATGGGTGCTGTTTGGTGGCAAGAATACAAAACATATATTGTGATCTTTGCAAATAGCAATGATATCTGGATTAAGATGGGAAAATATATTGTCTTCAAAAGTAAGTTAACTTCATATGAATTTTAGCATAGTTAATAATATTGGGGGCCGAAATATCAACCATGCTTTCTGCTAAATTATCAAAAGACTTAATAATTTCAACAGCATTTGTTTGAGCACGAGGAATTTTAATATTTTGTGTTTGTCTCACTGACAGCTGCTCTTTGTGTATTTTCAAAATGTTAAAAACCTATTTTGTTCCTAACAGGTTTTCTTTAAATATGGAACATATTGTCCTTCTTTATTTATAATTCGCATGGCTATCATAAAAATTTCAAATGTAAGTAATGGATACCACATACTTGTATCAATATGAACAACAATTTTTCTGATGCTTGTGTGAAAGCTGTAGAACCACTATATGGCAAAAAAGTACTAAATGGTATAACATGCTTTTCTCCACATTGTCATAGAGAAAGTCCTTGCTGATGATCATTCATAGCAGCAGTAAAAGTGTTGTTACTGTAATCATGGTATTTCTCAGAATTTTTGTTGATATTTTCATGGCCATCATGATATTTTTCATCATGATATTTTCTTCACTCCAATCTAGTCTGAAATATCAGAAAAATAGGAAATTAAGAACTAGATAAGTATATAACTATAGCTTTTTTAAAGTGGTGTTTTTTATTCTTTAAAACAACTTATTAATACTTATTTATTGTAGACTAATTATTCATTAATTAAAATGTACCATGAAATTGTAAAAAAAGGAAAATGAGTAAATACAGTAATGCTGCAACACCCACCTGTTTCAAGTCATCCTATTTTAAAGTATTAAAAAAACAAAACAAAAAAAATTCCAAATGAGTTTTGTGTGGATGTATGGATTTTTGCGTAATTATTTTATTGATATCTTTTCATTTTTTAGTCTAAACCTTTGTTTAGTGTTAAGAGTTTTCGCTAGTTGCATTAAGTTTTGTTGGGAAACTTTAAAATAAGTTGATTATTTAATAATATTATACAACGTTTTTACAAATTACAAATAAAATATTTTTACAATAGGCTCTTCCTAAATATTTTTGAAATCAATATTTAATGAAACTAATTATTTTAGACTTGATAGCCTTGTAATCCACCTAAACTTTAAAAAAAATTAATATTTATTTACAAACCTTTTTTAAGCAGTGTTAGGTTTAAATGAAAATTAAAAAAAATATCCATTCAGATAGTGAAATTTCTTTAATATTATAATGAATAATAATATTAATAAACCTAATAAAAATACAGAGAGAATAAAAATAATATTCTATGCAAATATAGGTGGTAGGCATCATTTCTAATTAATTTTGTAACATTTGCTTTAAAATTATAGAAATTAAATACCCAGAAAATAGCCTTTAGTCCAAAAGTGTTAAAATTAAAACCAATTAAAAATTAAAAATAAACCTGGTTGGTAGTAAATTTAAAAATTGAAATTTTGAAGTATCTATTTCTAATATAAAAAATACAGCAAAAATATTTTTAGGATGTCTAGTAGTTGCTGAGATATCTGAACTTAAATTTTCTATTAAAAAAGGGTTCAAAATATGCCATTTGGAACTGCTGTATTGCTAAAATCTCTAAAACAGATCAACAATGATGTCACAACAAATTGTCAACTGATGGGTTAGAGCTTTAGTCTTTAACTTTTTTTCATACCAACAGCAATCATGTATATAAAAAAACATTTAACAAAGCATTATTGAAAAAAAAAAAAAAATTAATTAAATAAAAAGTAAAATACCCTATTGTTTTCTGTGGCATTGCTTTAAATCATAAATTATTCTTTTTTTATTCTAAAAAAATAATAAAACAAGTACATTTTAGTTATGTTACATTGCAGTTGCTTTTATCTGCTATGTTTTGATAGTTATGCTTATGCTACAAGTAACTGACAAAAACTTTAAACATATATTGATATACATATACATTCAGGTGCTTTATACAAAGTGGGTGGAAATAAAAGAATGGGTGTGAACTTTTATCAAGATCTAATAAACCAGTGGCTGGGAATTTTTATTTTCATCATTGACTTTATATTTTCTACTTTTCAAGGCTGGTTTACTCTGAAAGTTTTTTAGTTTTAAGATACAGCTTCTTAGATAATAACAAGTAAATAATAATAATTGGAGGGTGGGAGGAGGGGCTTAATAAGTTTGGTGTGGGTAGAAAAATTTTCAGAAAATGATAAATCTCCCTTCCCCTCTGTATATTAAGCACCTGAGAGTACAGATTTAAATTTAATTATCTATGAATAAAACCAAACTATTTGAAAGCATATAAATTTTCTGATTTTTCTAGGTTAAAGCCTGCTGCAAACTCATTCAGGAATCCTATAAAATAAACAGCAAATAAAATTCCATAATAAAATTTAGCATGAAAACCAATTCATTATGAGTGATTTACACTTTTATTATAAATCCTAACAAGTTGAACTTTCTTTGAACATGATTGGCACATCTTTATAACATCCCTTTAAAAAGCTGTGTTTTCCAACACTCTGTTATTATGATAACAAACTATTAATGCACATAGTATATTCCAGTGCTCTTTTGTGCTCTTTATGTGTTGAAGATTTAAAAATTAATTGAAAAAAAATAAACATTGATTCAATAAATTTTCAGAATGTTAAAACTGTCTTTAGATTTTTGAAAAACATACCAAAAGATCAAATTGATGGAAATTGTACATGGTATGATTACAAATCTTTAAAAATATTTACTACCCATGAACAAAAGAACCCGAGGCCACTGACATTTGTCAAAAACAGATTTGCAATATTTATCCTTTAAAAGTGTAATTAGCCAGTTCAACTAAACAGGTAGTTAGCTGATGTAACTAACCAAGATTTGATGCTGATCATTTGATTATTTATATTTAGATGTTATTACACAAAAAAAATCATATCTCGTACAAGATAACTTAATCTTATCTTGTAGCTTTGAAACAAAAAAACAATTTAAGATGTACAGGATGTCTTTCAATATCTTGTGGTCAACTCCCTGATTATTCCCTGATCCTTTACCTGTTCTCTGCAATTTACTTCAGTTATAAAATTTATCAGGTCTGAATGATATATAACTGGTATAGGTCATTTCAGTTTGTCGCATTAACTTTTTTTTTTATCCCTAATTTTTTCTAAATTTAATCCAATTTCTCTGATTTTTTCTGTCCTTTTTTAGTTACGTTTAGTTCATCTAGATATCTAAATTCCTAGACTAGACAGTGGTTTTTCATACGTATTTGTGGATTTATTTTCATGCATTTTTGGCGTTTGGCAAGATGTCAAAAATTTATGAAGATTAAAAAGTATTTTATTTGTTATTTAATAAAAACTGATTAATTTTTCTAATATTTCTCTACTTTATAATTATTGCATCAAAATTAAAGTAATATGATTCTAAAGTAAAACAATGTGCTTTAAATTTCCTTGCTCAGTAAGTTACTGTTTTATTTTTATTAACAAGAAGCGTGGGTTGCTTTTAGCTATTAAAACTGTAAAAAAAGAAATATAATAAACATAATAAATTCAAAACTGAATAAAGTAATCAACTGAAAAAATGCTCAAGCAAAAACTTTTTAGATAAGAAAGCTTTAACAAAACACATGTTTTTTTTATTTAGACTGCGTTCCGAGGACAATAGGCAGTTTAACTTTTCCCGGGTTTCAGGTATTTGACAACTTCAATTTTACTGATAGAAGCCGTCAGAAGAATTACGTCAACAACTTTTTTGGGATTTTTATCTACCCCCCCCCCTCTCCCCTTGTCAGCAACATGTCAAACTTCCTCAGACCCCTCATATGAAATTACGTTATTTACCTGCCCGCCCCCCTCCTTCAAAAAAAAAAAAATCAAATTAAAATAGAACAATTTATATATATAATGTAGACAATGTATTACATGAATCCTTTATGTTTGAGAAAAAAACAAAAAAGATACATGTAAGTACATGCTCTACATGTGCTTAGATGAACCTTTCTTGATAGTCTTCTGAGACAACAGCAACTTTGAAAAAACAATAGCGTTACGACTAAACATCTAGTGTGTTTAGTTTTGTATGTGTCGGGTCTTTTTAAAGCAAAACACAGTTTTTACTAGGGTGGTACTTTAACTTATTTGAAGTAAAAACGCGAATTACTTTTAAGCGTAAATTACTTTACGTAACTCATATAAAAATATATAATATATTTACATTTAAAAGTAATTCGTTTTTTTTTTTGACATAAATTATAGAGTAAAACCGGGTCAAACCGCACACTTCTCAATAAAAATTAAATAACTTTTTTACTTTTCATCTTTTTTTTTTCCATTTTTTTTTTTATTTTTTATTAGATAGGTAATAAAAAACTACATAAGATAATACAAATATATGTTAAAAAAATAATAATAAAATTATCAATAATATTAAATGTAAGGGAAAAAAAATTGTGCGGTTTTAGGCGACATTCTGTTAAAACCGACATTCTGATTAAAAATTGAGATTTCAAATATGCGGTTTTTTAAGAATGTCGCCTAAAACCGCACAACTTTTTTTTCTTAACATTAAATATTATTTTGTTGCAAAAAATATAAAAAATTAAATATAGTTTTTTGAATATAAATTGTGTTAAAGAAAAATAATAAAAAATAAGTTATTTTAAATTATCAAAATAAATTTTAAAAAATTCAATGTTTTCTCGAGAAAACATTGAATTTTTTAATTTTATTTTGATAATTTAATTTAATTTAAAAAACTATATTTAAGTTTTTATATTTTTTGCAACAAAATAATTTTGTTCCTGCTACAAATTTCTTTGGTAAACATGTTTCTTCGCACAATCATTTCCGACAAATCGAATTCTCGCATTGCAACATTTCTGTGTGTAACTGTACTCTACACTTTTTACATTTTGCAACTTTTAATCGTTTGGCTGTTAATACTTGTTCTTCATTAAGCTAAGGTTGCTCGGGCATTTGAGTACTTGGCATAGAGAGTCTCTACACTAAGGTTGCATTTGAGTACTTGGCATAGAGAGTCTACGCTTTGCGTTAAGCTGAGCAACTTTCATGGATTCTTTTGTTTCTTTTTCTTCATCTTTTTGTTTGAGGAACTCGATCACATTTTCATCGGTAATACATTTTCTGACAAGTTTTGACATGTTACACTGCTTCGATTTCTTAACATGCGATTGGTTTCTGGCTTGAAAAAACTGCTTCAACACTTTCTCGATACTGTTTTTGCAATGCTCAACACATGCTTGATACCTATCAAAACTTGAAGCTGGTGTAGTTGAGAAAGATGGTAATCGGTGTGCAGTTGGAGTAGGCGGCTGTTGAAGATAATAAAGCTGTGTCTGAGTAAGACGTCGTAGGTGCTGCGGAGGCTGCTAAAGTTGATAAAGGTGGATTAAATGTTTATGTGATTGCGGTTGCTTTGCCTTGATCACCCAAAAAATCTGTTTCATCGCAATTCCAAATATGCGACCCAGAAGTTTTGCCAGTCTGTTGATATTGCTTCCGACGTTTCTGATATTGCTTCCGGCTTTTCTTTTTGAAATTTCTTATGACCATCTCTATATAAAGGCATAAAACCTGTCTTTACCAGGCTTGCTATTTTTGAATAAGTGCAATTGCTCTTAGCGTTTTAGGTAGCAATATACAAGTTTAACACCTCATAACACCTCATAAATAAAATTTTAGACAAAATTTAAAATTAATATTTTAAGAACTAATAAGTTTTATTATTTAATATTTCAACTGTTAATATGTTAGTATACGTAGTTTATAAACATATTAAAATAATTATTTAAAATACCATATTTAGCAATATTATAAAGTTTTTTTGAAAGATGTTTTATTTCAGTAAGGAAAATTTCTTTATTCATCTTTGAATAACAATATCTAATTCTTGCTTCAAGCTCTTCCAAATTCTAAGCTCTCCAATTATTCTCGTACACTAGCCGTTTTAAATCACCCCAAAAGTTTTCAATTGGTCTTGCTTCTGGAACGTTAGCTAGGTTTATATCTTTAAGTACAACTTTGATTTTTTTCCATTTTAAAAAGTCGATGACCGACTTTGCGTAATGTGATCGAGCTAGATCAGGCCAGAAGATAAACTCATTGTCTTTTTTATAATATTCTGATACTAGAGAAAGTAAAGTTTTTTCTAGTATCTCTTTATAAGTGTACTGGTTGATTGCCTGCTTACTGTGATGAATATAAAGAGGACTTATTCCACGGGGGCTGATGCAACAAGAAACTAAGAGCTTGTCTTCGTACTTTTTGCGCAAATTACATCTTACTTGGTCAGAACATTGAGAAGGATTAGCGGCATAAAATCTATCATTACCAGCTAATGTGCTATTGTTTAAGGTAAAATAGCTTTCATCATCCATAACAAAATCCAAGTTTTTTACAACTTTCGTACAACTTACGACATTTAGGACGCATAGCTTTCTTCTGCTGATGGCTACGATCTAGACGATTTGTTTTTTTTGAAAGTTCGAATGTTAGTCATTGTTTTTAATACTTGGGAAGTTCGAGTTTGACTACAGTTAAAAACTTGAGCTACTTTCTTTTGGGTTCACCCTGACTTATTTTCAAAAAATGCAGCAATCTTTGGAATATTTTCTTTAGTTGCTACCTTAGCGATTCGACCACTTCCAACTTTTCTTTTTAGAGATCCATTCTCCAATTTTACGATTTTATTGTAAGCAGTTGATCTGGGTAAACCCCATTCTATAAACTGCTTAGCAACAAACGCTTTACCTTTTTCTCGATTATTTTGGAAAAAAATTTCCATGATTTTTTTCGAGGTCCTTTACTTTGACCATTTTATTTTCAATATTTAAATAATACTTTTAACTTAATTTTAATTAGATTATAAAATCCTCTTTCAAATAAGTATAAAGGTTTTTTACGTTCATGAAATAAATTACATAATAAATGCAATTAAAATTTGTCCGAAATTTAATTTACAGGGTGTTAGGATTTCATTTCGGGTTAAATCATAACCCCAGTCACCAAGTAATTGGAACGCATGCACCATCAATCTTTCTATTTCATTTGAGAATACCGTTGTTGTACCTGAGCCATGGAAGCCTTTGTTATTGTTATTTTTGCGATCTTTGAGTGTTGAGAATGGAACGTCATGTTTAAATGCAGCTCAGTGATGTTTTACTTTCTTTCATATCAGTTAATGTGGCTTGTATATCTTCTTTTTTGAATGCTTTTTTGAATGCTTTTGTTTTTTTAGTTGACATGTTAAAGTGAGTGAGTTAAATTGAATTGAGTGAGCGATGATTATATTGAGAAATAATATTATAGTTGGTTTTTAATGAGTAAGAGATGATTATATTAACAAATAACATTATAGTTCGTTTTTAATTAAACCGAAATTAACACTAAGTTAATTAGATAAATATAGGCGCTTTGTCACTTGCGAAAAACTAAGCAATTAATTGGGTGTGCAGTTTTATCAGAGAAAAGAGTTTTTTTTACTTTTTTGATTTTTTATTTAGCTTTTTGTTCTAGCTGCATAAAAATTATACGATCAGAATTAAAATTAATTTTCCAACAAGATAGTGCTAAAATTACTTTTAATATTAGTTTCGGTTCAAGCGCTAATTTGTTCGCAACGATACAAAATATATAAAAAAATTTGACTAAAGTTGTATAAAAAAATAAAAAAATGGAGTTGAAGTTTTAGTTTTTATCTGATAATTTTGATCAGTGTGCGGAATGATACGGTGTGCGGTTTGACCCGGTTTTACTCCATAACATGTAAAGCCTAATTACTTAAGTTCTAAAGATAAGTTTTTTAAATAAATAACTTTTACTCGTAAAAAGTAAATTACTTTTAACAAGTAAATGTTATTTGCATTTTTACTTTTACTTGTAAATGTAACTCACTTTTAATGGTAAGTTGTGTGAAGTAATTAACTTTGAAAAGTAATTTTGGTTATAATTATGTAAAAAGTTTACATCAAAATGTAATTTACTTTTTATGTGTAAAAAAAGTTAAT
This sequence comes from Hydra vulgaris, assembly GCF_038396675.1. NCBI lineage: Eukaryota > Metazoa > Cnidaria > Hydrozoa > Anthoathecata > Hydridae > Hydra > Hydra vulgaris. The sequence continues at coordinate 24,856,245 of NC_088927.1, forward strand.
TATGAAGTAAACTTACGTAAATATAATAATTAAAAACATAACGCTTACTTTACAAAGTAAAATAAAACTACATTATTACAACAACTTTTACGCGTAAAAGTAATTAAATAGCAAAAACAGCTCACATAAAAGTAATTTGAAAGCTATTTACAATAACAAATAAAAGTAATTTTTTTTCTTTGAAATTTTATACTTTACTTTTTAAGTAAGTAAAATGTATGTCATAATATTTACTTTCTCAAAGAACAGTCATTTCATGTTGATTTAAGATAAATTTTGAGATAGGTAGCGTATTCAAATCCATTGCCTGTTGAGAGCACTTCTGGGCAAGGGTAGATCCATACGGGGGGTAGGGGTGGGTTGGGTAAAAGGGTGGTCACCCCCTCCCCTCCTTAGAAAGTTTTGAAAATTTTAATTTTTGTAAGTTTATATATTAAACACAGCAAGTTGTTTGAAAACGGAAATTATATAGTTATATCTAAATAAAATTACAATTTTAATAAAATTATGTAGTGCAAGTTCAAAATTGTGTGATTGCTTGCTTACAAGTCATTAAATCTGAAAATCCCCCCTCTCTTTACTAGATCGTCTGCATCCCCCAAATCAAAAAACATTTAAAATCAATCCCCTTAAAACATGGTCTAAATCTGCCCTTGCTTCTGGGTAATACTTCAGGTAATACTTTGATATATGTGGACTGTGTTGGTGGTGATATAATTTCTATGATTAAAGGAATGTTTATCAAATATTTTATTACGTTTTATCATATATAAACTACTTGAAAAAAGATGGTAAAGGAAAGCTGGCCAATCTTCTACTATAGGTTCTGGGCACCCTAATAACCTACTTTTTGTTGCGTTGGTGTCCAACCCGCACAAGGATGATTAGAAAAATAAAATCTTATTCAATTAAAATAGTGCTTTAGAATAAATTTGCAATTTTTTTTTCAAACGTTCGTTTAACTTCACAAGTTGTTTATCGGTTAAGTTAATTTTTCACTACCTTCCAGACTATCTAGAGCTCTGAAACTTCCAGCAATTATGTAAGTTTAATAAACGTAGATGTTAAAATTGTTTTCAGAGCCAACCGGAGAACTCCATTTTTTTGAATTTTTTTTTTTTTTTTTTTTTTTACTTTATCTTGACAACATTTGTGAGGTCCCGATGAATATGCATGTAAAATTTGTTTCCTAGGCAAGTGGGGCCGTACCCATATTTTTTTTCTCTAATATTTTGTCTTTCTTTAAAGTTGAAGTTTATAACTTTTTAGAAAGAAAGATTTTTTGTAAAAATGCTTTAAAAAGGCATTTTTTTGATTTATTTGTTTTAGTATTAATTTTTTTGTTGGGAGGAAATAGGTTAGTGGCCCTTATAAAAATTTACCGTAAAGGAGCCGGGCATATTTGTAGCTATGCTGCTGCTTGTTGCTTCTCTTATTCAGCGTGGTTGTTGTCAGGGTTGTCCCGAAGAGGTCTCTTATTTGGGGGGGGGGGGGGGCGTTGTATGTGTTTTTTGCCAACTAGAGACACACACACATACACAAAAAGGGATCCTCGATATTTGACATTTGCCAACTATACTTCAAAACTTCCCAACTGAAATATTAAATGTACAAATACGCTTACTCAAATGCATATATAACAGCTTTGAGAGGGAGGGGGATACCCTTCACCCCCGTTGGGGACGGCCCTGGTCGTGACAACCACTCTAACAGAAGTTAGAATGGTTGTCACGATGAATTTTTTTTTTTTTTTTTTGTTTATTTATTAATAGCTATTCATAAAACTGTTGTCTGGATGAACTAATTTCAATTAGCCTATTCCAGACAACAATTATTCCTTTATTATTCTATTACCTAACAATTATTCTAGTTAGTCATTTCCAGAAATAACTTTCATTTTGGTTAGATTGGCTTTTAACAACAACCACGCTGAATAAAAGAAGCCAAAATACAAAACTTATAATAAAATTGTAAAATGCAGAGCCATTTCCAAAGTAAGAACATTGAACCAGAAAGTCTTTTAAAAAAAACTTTTAGATAACTGATTTAAATAACATCTAGGTTGATTAAAAAAAAAAAAAAATAAAGTTAGAAAAGTAAAAGTAACTAACTTGAAAAAAAAACTTTTCATAACCACAACAGGTTATTTTAATTTATTTAATATAGCGAATTTAGTAAGATGGTTCAAAAAAGCACACTTTCAAATTTAAAATTATATGGTCGATTGTGAAGAAAAGCGTATTGATGTTATTTACATCAATACGCATTCATACAGATGAAATAACATTAGGCCACTTTGAATTGCAAAGTTGTTTCCCGTCCTAAAAAAAGACTGTAAAGTACGCGGGCGGGCATATTTTTAATAGATATGTAAACTGTTAGGTTCTAGGCTTAATTTTCCGACCAGTGCACAATGGGCCGGATGTTAGAGATATTAATTATTCTGCTCTTTTTTTTCATCAATAAAACCCTTTAAATGTCCAAGCAAGCACTTTATATTAGGATATCTTTACTTTTATTATAAATTTTCGATAAATATTTGCTAGTTCAAAAATTATCAATCAAACTTTAAAAACGCGGTTTTATTATGATGTAGATACCTAAGAAATGTATAGCCAAATAGGCTTTGAATGAACCAGTATGAAGTCAGTATTGCGGCAGATTGATTTATAGCGATAAGCTTCAGCCTAAAGCTAATTAGCTTATAAGAGAGACTCGTAATATTATTATTATAAGAGAGACTCGTAACTTATAAGAGAGGCTCGTATACATTAAAAAATGCATCATGTAAGAAAAATAAATCTTAAACGTTTTTAGGTAAATATGTTTGATCATTTGCAATAGTATACCTATAAAAATAATACTATAAGTATAATAAACCTGGTTTAATAAGGACTGATGAGCCTATATAGATGTTTTGATCGTGTTACGTTACGACCTAGAATAATCTAGGTTGAGTAAGGCATAACAAACAGTAAAGCTCATTAGGTATAACTAGCAGTAAAGAATAAGAATTCAAATAGACCTGATGAGCATATATAGATGTTTTGATCGTGTTACGTACTCGACTTAGAATAATCTAGGTCGACTAAGTAATGCGTATTGATCTTGGTGGCATACGCTTCGCAAAAATTTGCAAGTCTTATTTGTATACAATAAGGTTGTTTTTATTTTATTATAACATGCACCATGAAGGCGTGACGGGGCTTGTCGCTCGGACTATTACTGCGTATTTTTTTATTTTTTTGGTTCTTTTTTCAGAGTTTTTAGTCCTTGGCCTTGCCTTAAGTTCAAAAATCAGGTCCTTGGCCTTGACCTTACACCACATCCTTTTGAATTATGAATTTTCTTGAATATTTTACAAAATATTTTCATTTCATAATTTCTTTAACTATAACTACAATTGACCTCTAGCATGAAATTTTAATAAAATTATGTGGTGCAAACTTTAAACAATGTTTTATTACAAAATAAAACTTTTTATCTCTAAGACCTTGTAAAAAAAAAACATACATTTGAAACGTCTTCCTTGCTCTTCTCAACATAAAAATAGCAAATAAATAAAAGTATTATTATAATATTCTCTACAAAATATGATTACAGTCTATATAACTAATACTGTAATATAATAATGCTCAAAGAAAACACGTTCGCAATACATCAGTTTTTCTTAGTAGTTCTGCGAGGAATATTTTGTTGAGAACAGCATTCGTCACACTGTGGAAAATAGTCTTTTTTGTGTATTGCTATTGGTAGGTCTGCTGAACAATAAACACAAATGTCAACATAGTTAGCTGAGTAGTACAAAGGTTTAACTGGTTCACCACAATTCATTGATCGAACAAACACCACATCTTGCAAACCTTCAGCAATTCAGCATCCTGCAGTAAGGAACCACAAGGAAAACACTGACCATCTAGAGCATATTCAAACAGTTGCCTCTCATCTGTTTTAAGTTTTCGTGAAGCATAGATTATTCTCCACATACCACACTCATCACAACACAGCATCATGCCACTATTCTTGGCATGTTGTACTCTGGCATAGAAAGGAAGAGAACTGCTTTTACCTTTCTTAAGTGAAGGTCTATCATTTTCAGAAGTTTCTGTCCCATGAATATCCTCAAACGATTTGAAATGACCATCATCTTTCATCATAGAGTCTGGAAATAATTTGATTTTAGAGAATTCTTCAGAAGACAGCCTCAACCTGCCACAAATTTCACATTCTGGATTACCGCACTTTTTCACTTCAAAGAAATAGTGACGTTGACGGCAACAATGACTTAAAAATTGTTTTAAAATTGGTGTCAAATAATTCAGACTAATTTTTTCACTATAGCTTAGATTAAACTCAGAATCTAATATATTCAAACAACTCCACACTTCATTTTGAAGTTTTTTAGAAGCTGACTGCATAACATTAAACTTCTTGTCTTTCAACTGTAATCTTTCAGTTATTTTACTCAGAAGTATTTTCACAGGCTCTATTGAATCCAATATATCTTCGCAAAGATTATGCTTTTCTGCTATTATTCTTATTTTTGCAACACTATTACAGCTTTTTATAGTTTCTTCGCTACTGTCAACCATTCTATCACATGCAACACCAACTGATTGAAGACCCATATTCAAAATTGACATTACTCATTTAGCAGGATTTCTATATGAATGATAAGGAGCAGTGCGAGCAGCACACAAATAGTCAAGATCAAGATATAAAAAAAAGGAAATCATAGATAAATTAACACTCATCTAGGTTACTCTGTGGTCAGAACCACCATCAGAATAGATAAACAAAACCGAATTTATTTTAGAAGCCTCGGATATAAGATTTGCTAATTCAACTGCATGTCTAATAGGAGAAGAAGGCTCAAATGCACTGTCTTTATACACCACATTTACTTGGCCATCATACCAAGACTCAGATATTTTTTCTGGTATATCAACAACCAGTGACACAGATGGAATCATAATGAACCGTGTGACGTCATGATCACTAACCTGAAACAATGTTTTTCCATGAACAAGCACCAGGATCAAGATCTTCAAGTTCAAAAAATATATCTACTTGATGATCAACTTCAGCTTGGGATAATGTGTCAGCAGCTGAAACAACACCAGTTAGATCTTTGTACATATGTCTTAAAATATTTTTCTTAACAGAGGGAGTAATCAGACCATATTTTTCAAAAGTAGCCTTTCGCATAGCTCTTGAGTGATATTTGGGAATTTGTAGTTTAATTGTTTCAATTAATGGTTGGCTAGAATGAAGAGCAGAATTAATATCTATAGCAGATGTATGACAAATCCACTGTAGGTTACATAAGTTACTTCCTGGAGAATTAGTTACTAATATAGTAGGTACTTTTAGTCCTTTTTTTACTTCTTCTGTATACTCATATCTTCGACAACGATCATTTGATAGAAGAACTAATTCTTCTAATAAATAGATTCAATCAATTTCTCCACTGTTTATTATATTTGACTGATCAGTGATATCTTCAGATGGTGTGTGTCGTGCTGGAATGTACATTATATTAAGCGAGTTGCTTATACATCAGACTTGTTCATTTGTATGATGATTTATAAGAACTTGGCTTCTTTTAGATTTTATAACATTGCAGTATTTTTGAAGCCCTTGAGCCAGCATCTCAACTTCTTGCTTAAAAGGTTTCCATTTTGGATGATTCCAAAAACCAGATTGAAGATTACCAAACAATCTTTGAGAATGTGAATTTAAAATATCTACAGAGAGTGATGATACTTGTCTCTTTCTATGTTTATATCTTTCTGGTTTGTTATAATTAGTAAATTGATAAATTACTTTTGGTATCCCACAATATCGCTCAGCAAACTTTTCATAATGCCCGTCAATATACCATAATACATCTGTTAAAATATTTATTGTGTTAAAACCCATATTTGAACTTATTTCTGAAAATGTCCATTTAAATTCACTCTTTTCGATAAATTTTACTAATGAATTAAATAACTTATCTTTTTTATTGTGTGGATTTTTGAGTTCTGGAATCGCTCTTGTTGAAAGATTTTTTTGAGCTTCAACTACCACATCAAAAGCATTTTTATTTGCATTTGTAACATTGCTTTCACTTTCATTTAAATTTGTTTTGTTTATGTAAAATTTTACAAAATGACCAAATATAGCAACAAGCTGTTTCACTTTTATACCTATAGAGAAAAAGTTAAGCAAGTTATACTTTTTTATTATTTGTGCTATTATTTTTAATAGTTTACATTTAATAGTTTTCACATATATTATATTTGTCTATCTTTTATATATTTATATATACATAGCCTGACTCGCAAGGGAGTGCTGCTACATCGACTGACAAATAGCCTGACCCGCAAGGGAGTGCTGCTACATCGACTGAGGGTTTGGTTGGGGCAGGCAGTCTATCATTATTAAAAAAAAAAAATTCCGGTCTTGCATTTTAATTTTTACTTTTTGTCAACAAAATATCGAAAAAACTTTCGGACAACATCTAAGGGTTCTATATATATATATATATATATATATATATATATATATATATATATATATATATATATATATATATATATATATATATATATATATATATATATATATATATACAGCGGTGGCCAAAAATTAAAGACCACTCATTTTTTAGTTGGTTTCTTAATCTTTAAATTAAAATTAAGAAGATTCTAATTGACATATTAAATTTTTTTTTTAATATCTTGTTAATTAAAACATACGGATTGAAGTGGTATAATTTTTTTTAATCTAATTTTAATTAAATAGCGTTTAACTTATTAAAAAACTGATGAGTACTTATAAATGAATTGGACAAAATTTAACGACCAATTTCAAATCTTTAATTTGCACTTATTAAAAATAATAATCCATTTTTTTTTTAACTGTCTTAATTGCTTATTACGTTGGCTATAAATAAAATGTCGAAACATGAGTTTCGATATCAAACAAACATTTATTTTTTGAATTGCAATAAGGATATAAAAATATTGCAAAAATGCGTGCAAAGATCGAAGAAAAAGACAGATACGCGGCTCTTGTATTAAAAGAAGAAGGCTATAGCATCAGACAAATAGCAGAAAAGCTCGGAAGGTCTCACTCTTGCATTATTAACATAATTCAACGATACAAAGAGACCCGGTCAATTAATATTCGTCATAGGACTGGACGCAATAAAATTTCAAATGACCGTGATGTTCGCTCGTTAGTGAGATTAATGAAAGAAAACAGACAAGCATCATCTACAGACTTGTCTACGAAATGGACACTGTCAAATGGTCTAAAAGCAAGGCCTAGAACTGTGCGAAGGGTCATCCACAATTTAAATTATTTATGGCGTCCAGCTGCAAAAAAACCACGCCTAAATAAAAAACATAAATTTGCCAGGAAAGAGTGGTGCAAACTACATAAAAATCGGTCAACAGATCAGTGGAGCCGTGTGGTCTTTATTGATGAAATGAACGTTGAGGTAGACAACAGAAAAGGTCACGTAATGTTGCGTAGACTTCCAAGCGAACGGTTCGATGAATCATGCATTTTGAAACGAACAAAACAAGGCAGTGGTTCAATAGACATTTGGGCCTGTATGAGTGCCTGTGGAGTTGGCGTTTTTCATTTATTTGATGGTAGACTCAACAAAGAAAGGTTCATCGAAATTTTGGAAAACTCGCTTATTCCTATTAAAATTGACTTACTGAAACCATCCACAGAGTAGAGGTTTTCGGAAGATATTCTAACTTTGCACTTTTCCAGAAATGGTCGGATAAATGCAGATTAGTTTCAATGGAAGAGCTTAAAACCATATCATACAACCCTTGAACAGTTAATTCTTCATCGTCTACATAAAATATTTTCCAGCACGCAATTTTTTCGCCATAGTTGGAGTCATGTATGCAGCAATTCACTAGAGTATTTTCATATTTTGCCATTCTGCTCAACTTTTACTTTTTAAGGTTTTTAAAAAATGGAAAAAATTTGCAAAAAACAAATAATGGACAAAATCGTTTTATTTTTAATTATGAGGCTTGCGGAACGGGAAACAACTTTGCAATTCATAGGGGCCTTAAGTTCTTTTTTTTTTCAGTAAATTTTTGTTACTTTTTTTACTTTAAATTTTCAAAAATTTAAAGTAAAAAAGTTAACAAAAGTGCAAATCACAATATTTAAACAACCAGATTTCAATAACATTTAAAATCAGCGGCCGTATTTTCATCTCTCCGTTAAGCTTAACCGGAGCTTTTGTCTGAAATTTCACTACAATATTTTTAAGTAAAGAAATGACGAAAATTTATATAAATTCGTTAAAATAAAACTTATACCAAAATAAAACATTTATGTTTAAGAAATTATAATTTTAAATAAATTTTTTATTAATGTAATTTAATAGAAATTTTTGACTAACGCTCCGTTAAGCTTAACGGAGAGATGAGAATACAGCTTCAGGCCCGTAGCAAGCCTTTTTTTTGTTTGTTTGAGAATTTAACTTTATGTAACGACATGGAGCAAACTCCAAACATTTCTATATACATGTTTATGTAAAACTTTTCAAAAGTATTGCGGTAATCGGAGTCTGTTAACAATAAACCCCTAAAATGTTAATTCCCTTTCATGCCATTAGTGTGAGAGCGATGAGTTTATAACATTTATATATACATTTGTATAACATTTTAAACTAAATTTAAGTTCATTAACAAGTCTCTAATGTCATGCAATAATCTCTTAGTGTTCAAAAACTATGACCATATAAATTTTGAGCAACCTCCCCAATTATTTAGGGGATTTAAAATATTATCTTTATTTAATTTATAAGCTCGTCTGACAATCAAATTCTGTTCCTCATTCAAAAGTTCGGAGCGAAAGTTAATTTAACTCTTTTTTCGTGAATAAGTAATCAAATGACGCTGACTTAAAATTTGTCGAAGAATAACGATGAAAATTAAGTTTTTATAAGTGACATTCAGTCTACAAGATATTTGTATTTTTCAAACAATATTATAATATTGTTCAAATTATTCTTATTTTTATTATTATTAATTTGATAATTATCAAATTAATTATTTTTTCAAATTTAATTTCGTCATACATTTTTTTTTTTTAATTACATAAAGACATTTCTAAATGTAATGTTTGATTTTTAATTTTTTTAATTTTTAATTTTTCTCAATTTGCCGTTACAAATTATTACCTTTCTTTTGTAAAATATACGAATTGCGGGGGCAAGAAGAAGACAAAAATAGTCTTATTGCCAAGCCCCTAAAAATCTGTACATAATAAAGCCATTAAAAACTTGTTATTAAAAATCGATGATATTGTGTTTTTCTGAAGTTTGAGTTTAATAAGTTTATTTTAGTTGACAATTACAGTTTTGTATTTTTTAAGAATATATCTAAAAAATTAATATATATGTAGCTGAAATACCAAATTCTCCTGTTTTAATATGTTATTTTAGAAAAAGATAAATCTTTTTCTAAAATAACATACTAAAACAGAAAAAATATTGCATAAATAACAGAAATTTTGAATAAATTTATTTTTTTAACATATAAATAAAATGGTTTAAAAAAATATTATCCATGAAAATATAAATAAAACAAATACAAGATTTAATTTCAAATTGATTTATATACAAGTATTGCGTGGCATTATACCAATTCAAAAGCAATGTAAATAGGTTTCATAATTTGAAAATGCGGCGATTCCTTTTATCAACAAACCGATTAGAATTACTTAATCAACAGCACCTTTAACTAATAGTATTATTATTAGTTACGTACAAATGAGGTCTTTTAATGTGTTGTTAAAAGCCATATTAAAAACGTTTAAAGACTTTATGGTAATCAATAATGGGCCGAGGGAATAAAAAAAAAGCAATTGCTTTTACTCAGTAATTGGTCAGCTTTACGTAGATAAAAATTTTAGCTATTTTATTTAAGGTGGTAGACTGCTAAAAAAAAAATTTAAAAATCTGACATTATTCCAATTGATTTTCTCATTTTAAACACGATAAATAGGATTAAAAAAAAAAAAATTTTTTTTTTTTTTCCTCTTTCTGATTTTTGGGCAAATTTAAGTGTTTTTAGGCCTAAAAAGTGCAAAGTTCTTGGAAAAGATATCTCAAAAAGTAAAATATATCAAGTCTCAAAATTTTACAGTTGTGTACCTTTTAAGTAGATAAATGTCCTGAGATTAACAAAAATTTGAATCTTTTTCAATTTCGATGCACCATAAGCTTTTTCTATGCGTCTAAATTTAGGCCAAATTCCTGACCCCAAAACAGCCCAAAAAATTTAATTTTAATTTTTATCCAAAATTTCTTTATCTCAGGACATAAAGCTCATAAAAATGAACATCTGTACAAAATTTCACATCAATTGGACAAATACAGCTCCCGCAATCTTATCCAGAATATGAAAAACTTTACAACAGAGAAAAATGCAAATAAAACTTTATATTTTGAAAATACAAATATATTAACACTTGAAAACAGGTTAAACCCCCCCCCCCTTTTCATATAATGTTCCTTCTTCATCATTGTGCTTATCATCAAACCCCTTCCTTGTTGCTCTAAGCTTTTTTCTTTGTTTTTTAAACTTTTCAGATGATTTTATGTCCATAAGCTTTTCACGTAGCACATCACTATTTTGAAAACCATTTTTAGTAAAATGTCCTGGTAAAATTCCTAAACTGTGAAGAACATCTATCATACCAGTTTTACCATCATTAAACTGTATGACAGCAGATGCAACACTAATTTCAAGTGTTGACCTACCCACGTACACATTTTTTGGGCATTTTGTCCAAATTACATTATTGAGCGATTCATTTGCATTCTGTGTTTCTCCATCAAGACATCTTTTTAATAACTTGTTTGCACCAAGATCTTTGTGTGAAAAAATAGGTTATATAATTTCACAAACAGCTTCTGGAATGTTTATACTGTTTTTATAAGTCAAAGTTTGATTAATCTTGTCCCTTTGATATTTACACCACGAATCGCTAGTACGAGGACAATACTTATGGCGTTCTTCATCGCTGCTGCTTTCAGAACAGTGATGAATTAGTCCTGCTATGGATTTTTTCATGCCATACAAATTCCCTTTGTTTTGTCGTATACTCATTCCATAATAGTTTTGCAATGTATTAATGACTTTATCTGTCATCCTTCTATTTCCAGTAAGTCTTTTACCATCTTTTAAAACTTTTCCCTTGTACAATACTTTAAGAGAGCGTAAACGAGACCCAACTCTTTTTTGAACATGACTGACACATTCACTTTTTTCAATTTTATACCCTGGGTAAACATTATTACTTTCTATATTTTGGTAAGACTTACTGTCACCATCACCACAGTATTTTGTATAACGCAGTTTGTTAAAAACAGTTGATCGTTTAAATATTTGCAATGCCCCAATAGCTTCCATTGCACCTGCACTACCTTTGTGATTAATTGGGCAAATATGTGGTTCTACCCAGTCATTGTATCCTGGTATATCTTTGTTTCTCTGCCAATATTGGCAACTTTTACAATCCTTTATGAGAGTTTGAGTGTCAACACACTTCCCATTACTAATAGCTGTAACAACACCGTTCAGCGAGGAAAAACCACGTCGCTGCCACGTTCCATCAACACTTACAGTAACATTTTTTATATCAGGGTCACCAATAGTAGACTCACTTGTACGTTGTGCTTGTGCAGCAGCTCGCTTCATTGAATCTTGGGCAACTTTGATATAAGACGAATGCAATTTATAGACAATGTTATTGTATGTTTTTTTTTTGCATTGGTGGTGGACTGTTTATTATGTTACAAAAACTTTCCATTGCAGCATAACCTTTTCCAATTTCTCTGAAAGCTACACACACTCTGATATTAATGTCAAACGATTTCATGCCTTGTGTTTCATTATCACTGTTTTTTTCAATTTTTTTTGAGGTAAAAAACTCATTTTGCCATTGACATTTTTTTGCAGTGCAAGACAAAACAATTTGATGTGAAAATCCTTTCTTTCTTGATAAATCATTATTCAATTTTATTAAAGATTGGCATTTTGGACAAGAACCAACAAGATTTAAAATTGAACTCAAGACATCAGAATTAAATATAATGTAACATTCAGGATTACTATCTTGACTAATACTTGGAGTATCAGAAGTAGGTAAATTTAACTTTTCAGCAGATGCTGATTTGCTTGAAGAAGTATTTGTTAGAGATGTATTGTTTGATGTATTATTTGAACTTGAAGTAGTATATTCAGAAGTCAAGTGAATTTTATTCGCAAGTAATCTATAACATTTACGTTTTTTGCTGTTAGACTTATTTCTTCTTTCTGCAGAACCCATGTTGATAGTATGCACTTTTATCGAGTTAATATATAGTAATAAACCAATTCAACAACGTTGTTCTTTCACACCATGTCATTTAAACATAGAAAAACAAAAAACAAAGAAGTAGCTGGTTTGAGTGCTTAGATTTTGTAAAATTTAGTTAAAATTGCCTTATTTTGACGTTGCTATGAGCGTTGCTAGGGGAAGCAAAATCACCCTACTAAGTTTAAACTGTTTTTTTAGGCCTTTTTATGTTTTTTTGTAAAATAATATGTATGTTTTTAAAAACAGCAATAGTTAAAGTTTTTAACTAATCAACTTTTGAAAAACTACTTTTTTCAATGTTTTTTAGCAGTCTACCACCTTAAGTTTTATTTATGTAAAGCTAATTACTGAGTAAATTGCTTAACTTTACGTGAATAAAATTTTGTCCAACACAGCTGAAGTTTTTATTCACGTAAAACTGACCAATTACTGAGAAAAGGAACTTGCTTTTTTTAATCATCGGGGCTATTATTAATATAATTATGAAAAACCGATGATTTTGGTTAATAAATATACTTTTGTTAAGTAAAACATACTTAAGTGCCAAACTTTAATATGTTCTTCTTTATATAACATTAGAATGTTTAGAAACATATTGAAACAACCACCTTTTTCGGAGTAAACTTTATATAATCATAACATTTGAATTTTGTATTTTAAAACCTTTCGACTTAAATTTAGTGTAAGAAAATAAAAAATAAAAGTTACTAGTTTGTTGTCTTCACATTTGAGGTAGGGATGGTAAATGCTTTAGGATATTTTTATATCCAGGCTCCAATCACCACAGTTTTTATTTCTTAATCAACTTATCAATCGTTTCTACGTTACAGCTTGATTTATAGGTATATTACACAGTGGCGTAGCAAAGTATTTTTGGTCAGTAGACATACGTGGTCGAGGCGCTCTATTTCTGTTTCTCTGGAACAATAAATTTTCTTAAAAAAATACAAAAAAAACTCTTTAAATATATCTTAGGGCTCCTTAACATTGCGGCTCTAGGTTCAGTTGCTTGTGGGACCGTAAGTTTTGCTTGTACTGGCCTTGCGGTAGCTAGGTCACTGATACTACATGCAGATAAAGATATTTACGTGAAAAGTTCTAAATTTTTCATGCACATATAAAAGTACTAGAGAGGGTTTTAATCATGGGCAAAAACCTATAATTGATATTTTCAAACTTTACAGGGAAGAAATACCTAAAACCGCCCAAACCAAATATTGCGGCAAACTAAATGTTAGTGACTTGAAGTTTTACTTTTTTGCATTACTTTTACAAGATACTGTCAAAGTTACTGTAAAATATAAGTAAATTTACTTACTTTATATAAATTACTTATAATTTACTTTACAAATTATATAAAATGTAAGCTTATGTAATTTAAATGTTATATAATTTATTTTTAATAAAGATTTGTTATTACTTTTAAAATAAAAAATTCCAACTTAAAAAATATTATTTTATTTGTAAATTTAATTTACATTTGGTAGCATATTACTTTTATGTAATTTAATTTCATATGCAAGTTATTTTTTTAATACAATTTTTTTTTAATTAGTTACATTTATAGGTAAAAGTAAATTACAGTTTGAGAAACTTTTATATTATGTAATGTAATTTTAAAAGTAATTAACTTTTAAATGTAAACGTAAACAGCTTTTTCATGTGACTTTTTTTTCATGCAAAAGTAAATTACTTTTAATGAATTCTTCTTCTGAAAAAAAAACTTACTCGTGTAAGTAAAAAAAAAAACTTACTCGTGTAAGTAAAAAAAAAAACTTACTCGTGTAAGTAAAAAAAAAAACTTACTCGTGTAAGTAAAAAAAAAAACTTACTCGTGTAAGTAAAAAAAAAAGTAAGTAAAAAAGCCATCCCTAATCGGCAGTAGAACGATAGGATCAAAATCTGTATAGATTTTGATCATATCGGGGCGGATCCAGCATTTTATGGTCTTTGAGATAGCTAACCTCCAGACACGGAGCAAACTCCGAACAGTTATATGTTTATACTTATGTCAAAGAAGGATGCTTTGCAAAAATTGCTCCTCAGTTTGAGCTTGTATCATTGAAGTGACAGGAAGAGCGTGGCCATTTGGTTCAATATATGAATTAGAGAAAAAGACTTTTTGTATTTATTAAGTTTATAATATAAACAATTAATTTCAGCTAAATAAACCTATTTATTTTTTGAATTTTAGTAAAAGAGAGAAAAAGAAGACTGGTGAAACTGGCCTAACTAAACTTTAATATCCTAACAAGAGACGACATTTTGCAAATATTGTCACAAAATCATGTAATTCTATTTTAATATTTTTTGGGGGTGTTGCAATTTTAGAATTGAAATTATTTAAGTTTCAAAAAACCTTAAGTTTATATGAACATTTGATTCAACTATTAAAACAAAACAAACTTAACTTTCTTTTTTGCTCTTTACATATAGCATTTTACAATATCAATATTATTATATACCAAATGACCAAATGAGCCACTGAAGTTCATATTTGAAGCAAGGTATTATTTTATATACTTCTGATATTATCAGAAAACTTGAAGGGCCAGAAAAGCCAAAAAAATAACAAAAGTATTATGACATTAAAATAAAAATTTACAAACAATTTTATATATTAATACACCGATTTTTATAAACATAATTTTAAGGATTACCTTATTAGAGCATTTCGGTTTCTGATCTTATTAGAGCAATTCTGTTTTCTGTTATTTTTATTTCATAAGATAATACCTTTTTTTTCATATTGAGTTCTCCATTAACTTTATCAATAAAAAAGGTTTTGTTTGTTGATACTTTTCGATTATCTTTGTTTTCTTTAATAAGTTAAATATTTATAAAAAGAACAGAGCCACTGTTTCAATTTCTCCAACAAAACCTCGTAGATGCTTCGAAATCATTTTCCTCATTATAATTTTACAATTCATCATATACTCAATGATCATTTTGTAGAAAGGCAATATTGTAAAGCAAAGCAAAATACAATAATTCCTATAAAGTTATTTAGTTTTATTGGTAAAGGGATATTGAAAATGAATTCCAAAACAACATTCCACTGTCACACTTGTGCTGATAATATGGGGCGTTATCCTCTATAACATGGATGAGCTGATAAGCTTTTAAAACCTGTTTACTGGCTGAGTTGGTAAAAACTCAAGATCCTTGAACAAGTCTAGTCCATTGAATACAAGCAGACAAAATTTCTTTTAAAGTAACTATAATTACTTGGCAGTTCAAAGAAAAATATCCTTTTCTGTTTCAATACAATTCTGCATTTTCTCTCTCAGAACTTGTTATAGAATATGCTCCATTTATTGTTCCAATATATCCTGGAAATCGTCAAAGTTTGTAAAATCAAAAAATTTTAAAAATAGTGTTTATATATAAATAAACTTCAATTTCATAAAAAAAAAAACAATAGCTGATATACAAGATGTTGTTGATAAAATTATAAGTATATGTTTTTGTATATACTCAAGTGTATACACATATATATACTTATAATTTTATTAATAACACTTGTATATAAGCTATTGCTTCTTTTTATGAAATTGAAGTTTTATTTATATATGTTTTATGTGCTTCTCTTTCTGTAAGTTCATCAGGAAGATGATGATGAACCTAAAAAAGTACTTCTGTAGATGCATCATTATCTTCCTGATGAACTTACAGAAAGAGAAACAGCATGTCGAAATATATATATTTTATATATATAATGTCATATATATATATATATATATATATATATATATATATATATTTATATATAAATATAAATAGCATATCAATATATATATATATTTATATAAATATATATATATATATAAATATATATATATAAATATGTATATATATATATATATATATATATCTATATATATATATATATAGAGATATATATGTGGGGTCTTAGTTTTTTGTATTTGAAATAATAACTTTATGTCCCTATTTATATATGTCCCTAAATATAATTCAAAACAAATTACATATTCAATTCAATATCGTGGACCTTATTTGTGGAAAAAGTTTCATAATATTGCAAATACGAAAAAAGTTAGCATACAACAGTTTAAAAATGAATCGAAACAGGTGTTATAACTTATGGATTTTAACATATCCGATTTTAAATGCTTCTTTTAAGCTATAGGGTAGGGTGGGGCAAGATGCCCCCCTTAACAAACTTTAGCCTATATAACAAATACTTTTACATTTTCTTGTAATTTTTCTTTTTAATATCAAAGTCTATTTATAAGAGAAGACATTGGTATAATAAAATAACTACTTTATTACTGGTGATAAACTTTAAAATTAAAAAAACTAATAATTGTGCAAGGAGACATCTTGCCCCAGCCGTGGGGCAAGATGCTCCAAAGAGTGCATCTTGCCCCAAACCTTTTAAACAGTTGTTAAAAATAACTATCAGTTAAAATAAAAGCTATTAATAGTTCTTTATTAAAACTCTTTACATTTTGTTAAAATAAATGAAATATAAACACTGCAATTATTCTATGCAATTGTCTTGAAGATAAATAACTTTTTTTAATTTATATCACTAACATAAATGTTCAAATAACATATACATGATTATGATTCACAGTAGTAGCATAAGTCTGAATCATCTGGACCACATGAAAAGTGGTACCAAGATGTACATTTACTACATTGTGTCCAATCATCAAATGGTGGCACATTGTATGGACAAGAGCATATGGTGCATAGAGTTGTATCAGTGATAAAAATTTCAGAGGCAGAAACCATATCTTTCTTCTTTTTCATTTGTTTCTTTATGCCATTAGGTCTTTCTGCTTTTCAGGCTTTTTCACCTTTTTTGTCTTCAAATTTATTGATTTCATTTTTTGCTTGATCACCTTATTAAGTGCAGCTTTTTCTTTACGCAATATGACTGCTTGTTGCTTTTTTTTAACATTGTTTTCATGCTCTTCTAGTCACTTCTTGAAAGGTGAAGAAGTAAGGTTTTCAGCTGACTCTGTCTTTCTCTTTCGTTGTCTTAAAACAGGAATTTTGGGACGTAGAGAAATATTTTCCAAAATATTTAAGGGAGAATTAAGGCCAAGATACTCATCAACAATTGGCAAAACTGCATCATCAACAGCCTTCAATTTTGCAGCAGTAGTTGTTGTGCTCATGACATTTGCCAACTGTATAGATGCAACAAGAGACAAATTAGGCAATTCACTAGATTGCTGACAGATTTTCAATGGCTCAGCTTCATTAGTGAGCAAAGCTGCTTCAAAGGCTTCATCATTAAAAATAAGGTCATTTATTGGGTACAAACCAGAGCATCTAAAATCATTGATTGCTTTGTCAACGTTTGCAGTAAAGTTGTAGGCAGTTGCAAAAATACCTGTCATGTCAAAAAATGAAATTCTATGCCCCTAATGTGATAACATCCAGTTGCTTGCTGCTGTATTGTAGCCAACTTTCAATGGTTTAAAAAATGTACGATCTAAAGGTTGCATCTTATGTGTACAATGAGGTGGAAGAGTTATGAGATGGATCCCATTGTCACAACAAAAGTTAATGGCCTCAAGTGTTTTGTGACTGTGATGACCATCAAGTACAATTAATTGCTCATTAGTTTTAGATGCATGAGTCACAGCAACAAAATGTGTTAACCATTAAATGAATAAAGATGAATCAGTTCATCTACTGGAGCTAACTCTAACAATTGAGCCTGAAGGTGCACCAACAGCCAGCCTATCAGTCATTCGCTTACGGGGAAATATAAATAAGGGTGGGACATAAGTGCCACTTGCACTCATTGCACACACAACTGTCACAGTAGCACCTCTTTCTCCACTAATTATTTTCGAAACTTGTCGTTTGCCTTTCGTTGCAATTATTTTTCCTGGCTTATGGACATTGTGATTCCAGTTTCATCCATATTCCAGAGCTGTTTGGCTGAAAACTTATGTTTCTCAAATAATGACTTGTATACTGAAAAAAACTGATTTACTTTTGGTTTATTGAAGTCAATGGCTCTGCTTATACTGGTGGCTTGTGGAGTTCGAATAGAAAGTTGTGGATTGCGAGGCATGAATCCTCGCAGCCAATCCACTCCTGCCATTTTTGATTCTTTATTAAAAGGATTATCGATTCCCATTTGCTTAGCAAAATCATATGCTAGGCGACGCACATCTATTGTTGTCAAGCCAAATAATGCTGTTTCCATAATTTGAACTTGTGTAACAATCTTTAATTCAAATTCTTTACTAAAAACAGGAAATTTTCCACCCAGAGACAAACCACCAGCTACTTTTACTTTTCCATCTCGATGACGTTGTAATGTTTTTTTATTAATACTAAATTCTGATGCAACATTCTTTAGACTGCAGCCCATCTTTATTACATCTAATTCTGACTTTATTCTATCATTTGTTGCACCTTTCTGTTTTTTTCGCACATAATTTCTCACCATTATTTGTAATATTTAAATATGTATCTAAAGAAATATTTAAACCTCAAAATTTTAATTATATAAACATACCAACATATACACAGTATTATATAATTATTCAATACATTATTATTTTATACATTACATAACATCTATAAATTAACTCTCTTTGAGTTAAATAAGAACTTACTAAAGTTACATGTACATACAAAATTACTCAAGATTATTACCAATAACACGATGTTGCAATTATTAATATGATGTTGCATGCTAAACACAGCTCCTTTTATTAAAAATTGTATTATGCGCATGTAATAATATATGAATTTGTATTAATACAACTTCATTCAGCTGAATGCAATGCATATCTGTAAAAGTTTTACAAATATGTATTGAATTGCAGCAATAGCATGTGATACAGCTTCATTTTACTTAGCATATACATTATAACATTTACTTAATATATAAAACTATTTTAAAAAGCTATTTATAAATATGTATAATAGTTATCAACATATAAACCAACATATAAACATTGTCAATAACTAAATTAGTAAACGTTTTTATGTTCTAAACACACTTTAAAAATGGTAGAAATTCCGTAAAACCACAACGCAAGAAGCCCTTTGAGGGCATTGGGCATCTTACCCCACGTAACCGAGGACATCTTGCCTCATCTGTAGTGAGTGCAAGTTTAATACAAATAAAATTAATTTTATTGCTAAGTTATAAAATTTCTTGACTATATATTATTGTGGGATAAATTTCTATAAAACAACACATTTCTTACCTTAATCGCATAAGTATTGCCAATCCAATAAACATTCAAAATTAGAAGCAACTTACTAACAAAATACTCCAAAAAGTAATAAACCGATTTAAACCTCACCTACCAGCAATATTAAAAACATTTTTTATTCCACGATTTTGTTTTAACTTTATGAATAGTATTATAGAGGGATAAAACATTACCGTCCTATGATACTCTCACATAAGCAAAAAGACTTCTTGCCCCACGGGTCATCTTGCCCCACCCTACCCTAATTCAATTATATAAAATATGCCTCGGAATTTATCAACTTTTTTTTTTTTTTTCATTAATTCAGTTATGGTATTTCCTCTAATCTTAAAAGTTATTGTTAAAATCTAATCTGAGTTATTACGGTTTTTGTAAATTAAGTACTCTTTTATTTTTAATTTTTCGTTCTTTATTTAAATATTACTTTATTACAAACTGTTACATATTTTATTTTCATATTTTTCAATAAATACTTAGTATAATATACGTGTATAGTGTGGCTCTTGTGAATACGTGCTCTTTAATTAATTAATTAATTTATTTTTTGTTTTTATTTTTTACTTTTCTTTCAATTTTTCTTGTTTTCTTGATTATTACTCTTAACATGAATATTGTTCTTGAAGTATTTCTTAAACTAATTGTTATTTATTTTTACATTTATAATTTTCAATAAATAGTTTGTAGAGTATAAGTATATTATACGGTTATTGTAAATACGTACGATTGGGGCTCGGTGATAAGACAAAATAATGTCTTCTACTTGCTCCGTCAGTGTTTTTATTTATAAACTTTTAAATTGTAAAAGTTATTAAACGGCGAAATAAACAAACAAAACAAAAATGTGTTTGCTTTGAACAATGTTTTACAATCCACAAGGGAGCGTTTAACGGTTGTGAATTTATATAAATCTATACTTAAGCACATTTTACATAATTGACAATTCCTTATCTTACAACTAGTATTTCCTTACAAGTGCGAAGAGTCATGACGGAACCATCTCATAAAAAACAATGGACACTGATTTCTTACATTGTACATGACAAGCATTCTTCAAGTACAACTGTACCAACGGAAGAAATTATTCAAGAAGGAAACGACAGTGAAAAATCTTTTCCTGCTTGTTCCTGCTGTGAGTGGAATGCCAAAAAAACCGAAATCCTGCCGATATTGAAGCAACCAAAAAATGTATGGGAAACAAATTTGATTTTTCAATGAAAAATGGATTATAGATTACCCTTGGATTCATCTATGTCTTTTAAAAAAGAAAATATTTTGCTATATTTGCATTGGTGCTTTCAAGAAAAATCTGGTATCCTTTTCAAAATGCGGCGAAAAAATTTGACAATTGGTTATGACAATTGGAAAAAGGCTGTAGAAACACTGAGAAAACACGACCAATCATCATTTCATAAGGAGGCACAGGAAAAATTATTTACACTACATGCAGCAGGTTCAAAAACCATACATCAAATGATAAGTGAAGTGCATGATAGGCAATGCGACGAGCATTACGAGTGCTTAATTCGTCTAATCTTTAAATTAAAATGTGTTACTCAACAAGGCTTCGCTATTCGACGGAATGATGAAATTGAAGGCAATCTTAATCAACTTTTAATGAGGAGTGAAGATTATCCACCTATATTGAGCTGGCTTTCAAACATTAAGTACATGTCTCATGATATTGTCAATGAGATCATAAAACTAATGGCAAATTATGTTCAAAGAAATGTACTTAGATGTACTTTTTTTTTATATATATGCAATGAAACTCGAGACATTTTCGATATTGAGTAAATGTCTATATGTGTTCAATCAATTTCTGAAAATTTTACAATATGTGAGGATTTTCTTGGTCTCTATGCAGTTGATGCTACCGACAGTAAGTCGCTTTTTTATGCAATATGCGATCTTTTATTAAGATGTGGGCTACACAAAAAAATGGTGCGGGGGCAAAGTTACGAAGGTGCCGCTTCAATGTCAGCGCATCTAAGTAGTCTTGCTAAACTATTTCAAGATGATGTCAATAAAGCGATTTTTATACACTGTAACGCACATCGGCTCAACCTTGTTCTTCAAGATGCATGTAAACAAGTCAGAAGTATGAACGAGGGACAGGAATTTTGCCAGCTGTTGTATAATTTCATTTGTTTAGCTCCAAAGAGACTGGTAAAGTTTAAAACATTAAATGTGGTATACTTGACAAGGGTATTAAGCAAATCAATTTAAGTGCTCCTTGTCCAACTCGTTTTACCGTGAAGTCCAAATTATATTATAACAAATTTTCAAGTAATTGTTTTAGAGCTTCAAGAAATTTCTGAATCAAATGATCCTAACAGAACTTAAGCAAAAGGTTTACTTGATAAATTATTATCATTTCAATTATAATTTGGGCTTTGCCTGGCTTATGATGTGTTTGCAACTGTAGAGCAAGTCTCTCAACATATGCAAACTTCTGAAGTAGATGCTTAATCAACTGCTTTATCACTGTTATTAAAAATTCATTTATCATCTATGAGATCAGAAACACGTTTTAAATTATTTTTTGAACCTTGTGCTAACGAAGTAGTTAAAAAATTTAGTTGCAATTCACCTCATGCTTCCTAGCCTCGCCGACGTTTAACTCCTTCTCGCTTTGATGATAATACTTTGAACATTTACAAATTGGACATGATGAAATATTACCAAGCCCAGTATTACGAGGTACTTGATGTTATAGAAAGTCAATTAAATCAGCGGTCCCCAGAAAATTCAATGGAATCAATAATTGCTTTAGAAAGGTTATTACTATCCACTGCAAATGGTGATACGTACATAAAAGCTTTAGATAATATATAGATTTTCTATAAAAATGATATAGTTTATGAAAAATTAAAAGCTGAACTCTTTTTATTTAAATTAATTAAGAAAACTTATAACATTACATATAAAATGAACATTAAACTTAAAACAAAATCATCTGAAAATGAAAAAGTATACAAAGATTATAAATATTTGTTCGAAAAAATTTGTAAACGCTTTAAAAAATTATTACTCTAGAATATTAGACAAATTTAAAAATAACTCTAAGTGCGCTTGGCAAGTAATAAAATAAATTACTGGCAATCAAAAAACATGCTTCATGTTTTTTGATTGCCAGTAATTTATTTTATTATTTGTTTTTTTATTATTTATTGGTTATAGTTAAAAACAAATATACTTATGAATCAAAAGCTATATCTGACGAATTTAATAAATACTTTACCCTAAATTAGCTAATAAAGTTCCCTTTACCCCAGTCGTCTTAAATGATTTTTTAGTACCAATGGATGATTGCAACTGTCTCAAAGAAATATAGTCAGAATTATTTTTTGATAAATTCGAAAAATTTGCAAAAGTTATTCCAAATTTGAAAGAACGGGACTGTTACAATATCAGTAACTATCGCCCTATATCTATCATTTCTAAAATCTTAGAACGTATTATGTACAATAGAGTATACAACTATCTTGTTTCCAATAATCTTTTATATAATAATCAATTTGGTTTCAAAAAAAATAATTCCACTGAACATGCAATCATCCTATTTGTACAAGAAATCTCAAATTACTATCAAAGATCCTAATTTATATTAGGTGTTTTTATTGACTGTCGAATGCTTTCAATACTGTCGACCATGAAATCCTGCTCGAAAAACTAAAGTACTACAAATAAACTATATAACTATAAAATGGCTTCAAATTTACATATCAAACAACAAACAATTTGTTTTTATTAATAACTATAACCAAAGCATCTTCTAAATATTTCCTGAGGTGTTCCTCAAAGTTCCATCTTGGGGCCACTTTTGTTCTTAATCCATATAAATGACTTAAATAAAGCCACAAACTTAATGACTATCATGTTTGCCGACGACACCAACTTGTTCCTGATAAATAATGACATATCCAAATTTTTTTCTACAATGAATGATAAACTTAAAAACATATATACTTTGGTTCAAATGTAACAAGTTAACTACTAACATTAATAAAACCAAATGGATTCTTTTCCATTCGCTCTCTAAAAAACGCTATTTACCCCAAAATTTGCCCAAAAAATATTTATTGATTAAGTCGAAATAAAAAGAGACAAGAACATTACATGGAAACCGCATAGTGACTATATTTGCTCGAAAATATCTAAGAATAACGGAGTCTTATATAAATCTAGATCATATTTAAACAAAAAAGCCAACTTTATTACTCATTTATTCACACGTATATAAATTATGCCAATATAGTTTGGGGAAGCACCAAAAAAAGTAAGTTAAAATGCATTTATCGCCTTCAGAAGCATGCGATCCGATTGATTAATTTTGTGGATCACTTTACACATTCCAAACCATTATTTATGGAGATGAAAATACTTAATATTTAACAACTCAATGTTTATAACATTTTATGCTTTATTTACATGTGGAAAAACGATTTAACTTTACATATCTTTAATGACCTTTTTTCTCTAAACCCGATTAATAAATATTTACTTAGAAATAAAAATTTTGTATATGAACCAATTTGCAGAACAAAATCTAACAAGTTTTGCATTACATTTCGAGCACCATATCTTTGGAATAAAATTGTTATACCTAATTTTGATATATCCAATTCATTTCCGATCTTTAAAAGTAAACATAAAGATTTTATTTTATCTATTGATGATATATTTAAATACTTTTTATAACAACCACGTATTTGTCTTTTTTATTGTAAGACTGTTACATTTTCTCTTTCCTATAATAAAAAGATGCCTTACTGTATTTACTTTGTGTGTGTATATATATATATATATATATATATATATATATATATATATATATATATATATATATATATATATATATATATATATATATATATATATATATATATAAAATATATATATATATATATATAAATATATATATATATATAAATATGTATATATATATATATATATATATATATATATATATATATATATATATATACATATATATATATATATATATATATATATATATATATATATATATATATATATATATATATATATATATATATATATATATATATGTATATATATATACATTTATATATATATATTTATATATGTATTTAAATATTTGCGTTTTTATAAGTTCTGACAATAAGATCAGACATTTTTAATTATATATAACATTTGTGGTTTGATTTATATTTTCAATTTATATCACGATTTATTGTAATTTTTTAATCTTGTTTATGTACTGATGTGAAAAATTTGTAAAAGGTTCTGATGATAAGACATCTCTTTTTAGTTAATCAGTAAGACATCTCTTTATTATAGAAAATAGTCTTTTTAGTTACTGATTATGATCGTCTTTCAGAAGCCTTGTTTGTTTGCATTTATAAACAACGACAAAAATGTAAACAAAACAAAAACAAAAAAACAAAAAAAAGTAAGGTAAGCCAAAAATAAGGAAAGTCTGTCAAAAATTTAATGCAAGTTTCATCACTTGCGATACCTATTTGAAAGTCACGACACCTGCGGTATCTATTTTGCAAGTTTCGTCATTTGCGATACCTTTGTGCAAGTCACAACACCTGTGGTCTCTATTTTGGTTTATTAAACATAAAAATTATGAAAATAGTACACATTAGGACTATCAACAAATAACACATATTAACATTAAGAAAATATTAATTCTCCTGAAACAACATCTACAGCTTCTTTAAACCATATCTTATTCATAGCTAAAACAATTCTCACTGCTATATAATCATTGCCTAATAATTCACATATTTCTGTTTCTAGAGACTTCAATGCTAAGCTGAATTCAATAGCAATTGTGTCAAGAGAGTGCAAATGACAATTCAAATCATTCAAAGTTTTATCCCGTGTTGCATAAACTTTACTTATTGTGAACTGCAACTCTGTCTGATATTGTGTTTGAAATATTTCCAATAATTAAGCGACGACATTTATCGAAATTGCGTAAGTGAAAATCTGAATAAAAAAAGCTAGATGATCTACTGCTTTACAATTATGATTTTCATAATCGTCAGCTGTCTCTCCAGGTAATTGGTCCAGAGCAATAACAAGACATTTAACTATGGACGTTTAGTGGGCGCTGTTGATATAAACACCTTCTTGCGTGGTTGCATCAAACCCAAGATTTAGCTGACTATTACTGATAGTTCATTCTGCAGCTTGTAATTCTTATATACTTCCAAGCTCAAGCGCCATTTTAATCTGTACAACAATGAGAAATATCAGTGATAACCACGCCTAAATATTGCCTAAAACAAAAATGGAATGTTTCCTCTTTGGACATTATACAATAACATGTTGTAAATTGTCACCCTAATCTCTAATGGATAAGCTTTTTTATTTTCTGTCAAAGTTTGATTTTCTTCTTTGTCCATAGAGATCAAACTATTTTCTAAATAAACAATTATATTTTTATTTATTCTAATATCAATATTATGTTTAATACTTATTTCTCTTAACTTTTTTCCTTCTTTATTTTTTATTGCTTTTTTTGCGCATTTAACATTGCAAATAAGCCTATTGTAATGATATGTTATCAACTTCTTTTTTAAGTCTCTACAATAGTAGAAAGTCTCTACTTCTTTTTTAAGTCTCTACAAATTTTAAAGCCTTTACAATATCTTCTTTTCTTTGCACACTGTGTCTTAAAAACTTTAATTCATATGTCATGCTATTTAAGTTAGCTTTCAGTATTTCTATCTTGTTCAATGTACTTTGGAGGAGTTAGCTAACTAAGAATATATAAATGATAACCTACTCTTTAACTTTTTTTTCTCTGGGGTCAATTTTTTTTTGGACGTATTACAAGATGTTATATTTTCGATAGAATCTACAAAAGAAAAAGGTCTACAATTTATCATTGATAAGTTAACAGTGTTCCACAGGTGATTCAACAGATGAACACGAAACAACTTTATTTAAACTAATTATGTTTATGGAGGCAAAATTCTTAATTTCTGCAAGATCAGTGTTTCGCATACAAAGCGCTCATTGCAAAATGCTACTAAACATTTGCAATCTCTTTTAAAGTTTTTAAAATATTTTTTGGCCGTGTTCACAATACTTTTGATTTAAGCTTTACAACTGTTCAAACTTAATGGTTTATTGACTTGACAAACATTTTTCAAATATGACTCACCATTTTCAATGAATAATAAGAGTATATGCTTATTTTTTGAGTAAGTATTAATTTTACCAAGCAATATGAAGTTTTTAGCTAAATAGCTTTTCATTGGTCCATGAAACACACAAATACCTTTTTTCGATGCATAATACCTTTAAAAACATTATATAACAGCCTTATATATTATCACTATACTGTAATTAAATAATACCATATAACCTATTACAAATATAATTTAAATATGATTTTATAAACTAACCAAAACATCTGATAAAGTTTTATACATTGTATATTACACTTTAATTAACTTTATCAAAGATGCCAAATGGTGTAAAAACTTGTTACAGAAATGTGATCACTAACCAAAGCAATTTTCAGAAGGTGCAAAATTTACACAAATGATTGTATAAAAATAAGACATTCATACCTTAATGTAATATGTAATGTTAATACCCAAATCTAACAGTTGATCAATGAAATTTAAAAAATTTTTAGAAATAAAGATAAGGTCGAAACAATTTTAAATCAAACTTAGTTTTAAATATTGATTTACTAATAAATATAATTAAATATATTATTAATAATG
Source organism: Hydra vulgaris (assembly GCF_038396675.1). Taxonomy (NCBI): domain Eukaryota; kingdom Metazoa; phylum Cnidaria; class Hydrozoa; order Anthoathecata; family Hydridae; genus Hydra; species Hydra vulgaris. The sequence goes on from NC_088927.1 coordinate 24,883,594, forward strand.
ATTATTAAATAATTCCTAATACATTATTACTAAAAATAGATATTTATTAGAAAAACTACAATGTATTATAATATTAAATACAATAATAATATTAAAATTTATAATATCATTAACAAGATTATTGTAATTCCGGAAAGTTCTAGAACATTTAATGACGTTAGGGATTTAATAGCTTTAATAGTTTTTACCAATAATAATTGTAAATAGGTATTTGCGGTGATTTATGACGGTGTTTGGAAGGATATTTTAGGAAAAGCATAGGGTATATATATGGAGGAAAAAATTTGTAAAAACAGAGTTTTAGTTAGGAGAAAAGATTATTGTTGTTTATTAATTTGTTGATTACGAGAAAAAACTACAAGCTAACCGGGCAAGGAACCAAGTATGAGATTATTTGATATGTTTGAAACGTATGACGGTACTTCGGATGCTGCCGTTTGGATTCAACGAACGAAAGTGATTGCTGAAATTCAGAACTTAAAGTTTGAACTACTTTTTCTGATTCTTCTCAGAGAAGCTGCTTATGCAGTGTACGATGCTTTAACCGCGGAAGATAAAAAAGATGTAGTAGAAGTCGAGCGTGTGTTATTAGTCGCGTTTTCTGTAGATGCCTATACTGCATATGAATTGTTTACAAAACAAAAATTATGCGACGGAGAAAAAGCCGACGTGTTTTTGGCTGATTTAAGACAATTAGCCTATCTTGCTAAACTATCAGAGGAGTCTGTGCGTTTAGCGTTTGTTGTGGGTTTGCCAGAAGTCTTATCATCAAGATTTCGAGCCGTAATGGACCCGATTGATATAATGTTACCCAGAGTGAGAGCTGCTTTGAACTGTGCAAATGTGATTGACAGTGATGCTGTTGGCGCTGTATCTAGACGCCATGCTACAAAAACCGCTTTAGTGTGTTACAACTGCAAAGGTTTGAATCACATTGCAAAGAATTGTTTGCTTGCGAAGAACATGTCACCGAAGACTGTTAGATGTTTTAAATGTGGTGAGGAAGGACACATTGCATCGAAATGCTGGAAGCTGCAGGAAAATGATTGCAGGAGCGAGGAATCTGCGCTACCTTGCTCCTGAACAACGATAGAATAAGCTCATTATCTGTTATTCGTTTGAAAGTTAACGGTATGGTTGCGACAGCTTTAGTAGACACAGGGTGTTCGAAGACAATTTTGAATAAAAAATTCCTGCCCAAAAGTCAGTGTAGGTACTCAAACTCTCAAAAGGTAGTAACGTTTGAAGGAAAGGTTCATCAGTGCACTGGGTCAGCAGTTGTGATTCTTGAGGTTGATGGCATTAAAGCACGTGATGAAGTTATTTTAGTGGATTTCCAACCGTTTGGAGTTGATACGATGCTCGGAATGAGTTCCATTAAATTACTAGGAGGAGTATCCATTTCTCCTTTGGGAAAAGCGAAGTTCGGATTAAGTTACTGTGGAGCATCGGCTTTGAACAAGAACAAAGTCAAAAAAATCGAAAAAAAAAAGAAAAATCATAAAACAGTTTTTAATGGTGTTGAATGGAGAGTCAAATGGAAATGGAGAGATGGAGAAAGCCCCAACCGATTGCATAATAAAGTGGCAAAGTACGGAATTTCACAATACGCTAGAGCAGACTATGAAAACGAACTACAAGATTGGTATGGTCGGAAGTGGCTGTTAGAGTATGACGAAAATGAATTGGGGCCGCCCAAAGGGCAAATTCCTTTAATGGCTGTCATTCAGAGAAACAAAGACAACAAAATCCGACCTGTTCTGGATTGGAGAGAAGCAAACGATTTCATTGAGACATACACGAGAGATGCAGATGTGTGTGTCGAAAAGCTTAGAGAATGGAGAAGAATGGGTAACAAACCAGCAATTATTGATTTACGCAAGGCTTATCTTCAACTAAAAACTGATAAATCTCTTTGGCCCTTCCAAACAGTGGTGTTTTGAAATAAAAGGTATTGTTTGACACGACTTGGTTTCGGATTGAATGTTGCGCCAATGATCATGAAATCCGTTGTGAGTGCCGTCAATGATCAAGACGAATTAGTGAAGAGTGGAACGTCCGCTTATGTAGACGATATTTTCGTAGATGAAAGTGTGGTGAGACTTGATTATGTCAAGAGGCACTTTTTAAAATATGGTTTAGAAAGTAAAGAAGGTGAGCAGATGGGTGATAATGGAGTTCGTGTGTTAGGATTGTGTGTGCGCAAGGTTGGTAACAAACTGATATGGTCCAGAGGGAATTGAGTTGATGCTATCTCGCAAAAGTTAATTAGGAGAGTTGTGTTTTCAATCTGTGGACAGTTGGTAGGAAATTTACCCGTGTGTGGTTGGCTGCGAGTGATTTGTAGTCTCTTGAAGAGGAAAACTGTCAGTCTGACAAATGGTTGGGATGATGAAATTTGTGATGAGAACGTTAAGTGGGTGCTTAAAAAAATATTTGCTGAGGTGGAACGTTGCGAGCCTGCTTGTGGTGATTGGGCTGTGTGTGGTCATGAGGGAAAAGTGTGGGTTGATGCCAGTTCTTTAGCAAATGATGTTCTTATTCAAGTTGGGGAAACTACATGGAACTGTAGTTTCCCCAACTGTTGGAGGATGCAACATGGCTGCGAAAAGAAACGTCTGATATTCATATAAACATGACAGAATTAGACGCTGTGATACGTGGAATGAATATAGCTCTGATGTGGAAGCTGAAGAAAGTGACTGTTTTTACCGATTCCGTAACAGTATTTCACTGGGTTTCTTACGCCCTTACAGGAAAATCAAGGTTGAGATCATGAGCGACGGGTGAAATGCAGATTCGAAGAAGACTGAGCGTGTTGCAACAGCTAATTGAAGAATACAATGTTAGCGTTGAGGTGAAACTCATTCCTTCTAAAGACAATTTGGCTGATGCATTAACAAGAGTTCGCAGCAGATGGCTCAACAAACTGACTGTGCCAGAGTGTCGGAATAGTTGTATGGGAATCGCAGCTACGAAGGCTGAATCTATTTCCGATATACACCAGAGAACTGGACATTTTGGAGTGAATCGAACGTTAAACTTTGTTCGTAAAACAATTCCGACTGCTACTAAAAACAATATTCGAAATGTGATAAAAAATTGCGAACCATGTCAGTCAAAAGATCCAGCGCCAATACGGTGGGGAAAAGGGAAATTGGATGTTGAAGGAAACTGGGAGAGATTGGCCATGGACATCACGCATTATGGCACTGACAAGTTTTTGAGTCTAATTGATTGCGGACCTTCAAAATACGCGTTGTGGCGACAATTATCAAGCTCATACGGAAGTCTTGCCATAGTCCGAATAATCCGTCTTATTTTTTGTGAACGTGGAGCACCGTCTGAAATATTGACTGACAATGAGCCGACATTTAAAACTAAAGAGATAAGAAGTTTCCTTAATAGTTGGGGAGTACAAATTAGATTTAGAGCCGCTTATTATCCTGAAGGAAATGGAATTGTGGAAAGAAACCACCGTACTATCAAGAGAATAGCAGAACGATCGAAAATGTCGATACCGGAAGCACTATATTGGTACAATGTCTCAGCTGACAAAAATGGTGCAAGTCCGATGGACAAAATATACAGTTATACCATTGGTGTGAAAGGATAGGGAAAAGAGAATCTTCCTGCGTAAAATGTCACAAACGAGAGATTTCGAATTGGCGATAAAGTCTGGCTGAAACCACCAAATGCGAGGTGCTATACAAAGTGGCAATTAGTTACGATAACTCGGAATGCGTCGAAACAAATCGTAGAAGTGAACGGCATTCCGCGTCATGTGAAACACGTTAGACCTCGAGTTAGGAGAAAAGATTATTGTTGTTTATTAATTTGTTGATTACGAGAAAAAACTACAATTATATTAGGAGTTAAGTCAATAACAATATCTTTGGTCTAAAATAGTCACACGAGAGTCTCAATCTAGTACCGCCCCTTCCCAAATACAGAATTTGGAAAAAGGGATTTTAGGTACCAAAACTGTAACTCTTTTTATGGTATTTGCGACTAAATATTTTGTTCAGAAATTTGGCAGGTGCTTAGATAATGTGTATAAAAAATTACAACTCAATTTTCAACATCAATAAAGTCAAATCAAAATGTGTCAACCAACCATACACAAATATCACATTAAAATTAAGCTCTACCTTTCTATTTTTTCAAAAATAATCTAAGTTGATATACATTTCTATAAAGAAATGCCACAAAAAAACGTTTTTTCTTGTGCTACTTTAAAAAAAGTTCAAAGAACGTAGCACAGAATTTTAGCACTTTTTTCTGTTGCAACATTTTAGTAAAGCTATGCAGTATTAAGTAATCCCTGTCTTCTAAGACAATTTTGACCTAATTCTCCTTGAGTGCTTTAAATGCTTAACAATATAATGGTCTGGTTTTTAAAATTGCTTATAATCGATAGAAAATAAAAGATTTTTTTCAAAATTTTTTTTTTTATATGATTGATCAAAAAACGTTGAATAGATTTTCATTAACATGCTGACGTCAAATAAACGAAAATCACAAGGTCTTTAGATCAAGATAAAAAAAATAATGAAAAAAACAAACAAAATTAAATCAAACATCATTAATGCTTGACTTTATGTTTCTAAGTTAAACTATACAATATTGCTAAATATTGCTACTTATTAAAACCGCATGTGATATCAAGGGATTCCGCTATTTTACATATATTTACAATAATCACTGGTAATTTGACGACTAGACTTTTAGTTAAATGGTATTATCACATTTCAAAATAAGGGTGATGCGTATTACAGAAATGTTTAAAATTTGAACTTAGACTTTTAAATAAACCTTAAAAGAATAAACTTTTTAATTCTAACGAACCATATGTCAAACTTTATCACATTCAAATTAGTTTAAACATTCATAATAAATCGAAAAAACAGATTTTAAACTTGAATTTTTTCTGCTCCTTGATATATTTTTAGACAGATAGATTTTATAGAAATTTAATATATAACTTAAAACTTATTTTAAAATGTTATTTTTTTTAATTAATGTTTAACCTTTGTATAGCATCAACATCATTTTATACCAAAAAATAATATCTATAAAGCAAAATTTTCTACCTAAACTTAAGTAATTTAAAAAAATTTTAACTTCATTTAATTTTAGACACGAAAAGATTAAAAATAAAAAATAATTCGTTTTTTTATTTTTTAGTTGTGCGAAAAAAAAATCAAAAAAAGCTTATTGTACCTAACGCCACTAATTTTTAAACCCTTTCTATAAAAGCCCATCAAGTACTTTTATAGTTTAAGTCAATATACTTATACTAATACAAAGTAATTAGTATAGAGATGTGATCATATAGTTCAATAGTTTAAGTAAAGATGGTGCACTATTGTTAGTGAATAGAGTTGTACATGGAAATAATTGTGATCTTTTCGTAAGAGGAAATGCAATGTTTCCTTTTGTTACTGTCTTAGACTGTCATAAAAGCTGTGTTTTTAGTACTATCATTGTTGTGAATGTATCCTGTTATTTCTGCTTGTTTTTTGTTTTTTTTATGACTTATTTGAATATTTAAATTCAACCAATATACATAAAGTTTTTTTATTTTTTTATTGTTGATTTGTTTAAGTGCTTTATGTTTTAGTTATTAATTAAAAAGTTCACTATTTATTTTATTTTTATAAGTGTCTTATAGATGTCTAAATATATATAATGGGCTAATTTATGTCAAATATTGCTTGTTCTTTATTTTGTTATTGGCATGATAATTTGTTTTGCTCACTTTTTACTTGTTTATTTCTTACTATCATCAGTTATTCAATTTATCAACTAGGGTTATCGGTATAAGATATAGTTAATAGTTGCAGTTATTAAAGTCAGTTCTTTGTTTACATTTGTTGCAATTAGCTATAACTACTATAACTACGACAAAAATAGTATTTAAAAATATGATTATGTTATTTTTAATTTTAATGAGATATTTGATCGATTTTTTTTAGTATTTTGAAAAGGTATAGACTATTCTGGCATGTAGATGCCACTGTAGATGACTGTCTTAACATTTTTAACATTCATATGATTCAAAGGTTCAAATCCTTCTGGCGTTTAGAGTTCCTTAGCAAATCAATTTATTGACATAAATTAATGTATTTATTAATTACTTTTCTGGCACAAAAGCGAGTATTTTTTATTTTGTTTTTTCATTGCAATTTTATGATACTATTTATGCTATACTATATTTCTATACTATTTAGGCTTGTAATTCCATGTGGAAAAATCGAATTTCTTTCGAAAATGCTTAAGTTGCAACCAAGTTAAATTTTGTCAAAAGTACTAAGAAACTATGTTATTTTATTTTGTTTTTTATATTGTAAGGATATTTTGATCTTATTTTCAAAATAAAGTTTTAGTTTAGCATGAAGTGTGTCGTTTCTTTAATGCAGTTTTTATTTAAAACATTCGCTTAGTAAGAAATAGTAAACAAAGTTTAGGTCACATTTTGTTATTATTGTGCTATATACATAACACCGCTAAAAACGTTGAATAACACCTATCGTTGAATAACACCTATCTAGGTTGTTATTTAACGGTAGTGCAGCAGCGGTGTAGTAATCGCCTCATAATGGAAAAGTTCCGAGCTCGATCACCACGTCCCTGGTAGTACCGCGCTTAACTTGCTTCTCCGCGCAGCGGTCTTGTTCGTTATGGTTTATGTTTTGGAGTTATATAGTTAAGAGAGGGTTGTAATTACAACTAAAGTAGCTTCCTCGACTGTAGTGGCTTTCTCGTTCTTGGGGAGGTAAATTAACACACTCAAAAAAAAGGCCAGACACGAATTAATAAATTATCTTATTTTCTTTTTGTTGCAAAAACATTAGAATACTTTCCTTACTAGTTATCTGCGTACAATTAAGTAACAATTACTTTTAATCAAAAAAGCAGTTAAAATATTTAGGAATATAGTAAATTTGCTCGTGAGACATCTTTTTTATAACTATTTTATTTGATATCATCAAAGCATGTCTAATTTTAGTATATTCATCTAGTAGGTGACTTAAGAAAAAAAACATTTTTCTTAAAAATATGTTTCTTGTCATACTGTATTATAAATATATAAATTTCGACCAGAATAAGCTCCGTGAGTAAAATATTATTATAAGTAATTAATTGTCGTTTTAAAATGCCATAAAATAAAAATAATACGCCTGACAAAGTAAATGCTTTTAGTTCGGATAACGTTTTTTTTTTTTTTAATTTGTTCGTCTGGGTTAACAAAATATGCCTTGACTTTTTAATTTGTCTACTTATTTGACGATCTACTTATTTAACGTGACTTGATACTTTAGGTATCCGAAAACTAACGCATTCGCAGAATATCATTTTGTCTAATTATTTAACGATTTTATTTAACGAACTTATTTAGCGCAATGATATATTAAATAAACTAGATGTCTAACTTCGATCCGAAAAATAAAGCCACTTTTTACCCTTTTTACAAATGGCAGATAAAATTTGTAAACAAATATTTTTAACTTTTCTTTTTTTAAATGAAAAAAATATAACAATAGTAGTGCAACAGTCTCATATCAAGGTTGTAAATCAAACTCCTTTCTTCTAAAGCAAGGAGTAAGACAAGGATCGATTTTTTCAGCTCACCTATATAATATTTACACTGAAAGTCTTCTTGAAACTATTACAAATCAAGGTATTGTTGGCACATCGATATATGGTAACTTTACTGGTGTGGTGGCATATGCGGATGATATCATACTTTTAAGCTCTACCCTCTCTGGTCTCAAAAAGCTGATAAAAACATGCAATATTTACAGTAATTTAAATTGTATTAAAATAAGTTCTATTTTATATATATATAAATTATTGGCAGTCCCTACCTTAACTTATGGTATGGAGATATGTGAAAATAATTCTGATTTGATGAAAAAGCTAGATGTAATTGGAAGGAGTGCACTAAAATCGCTTTTAAATGTTTCAAAACACAGTAAGAACTATACAAATTCGCTATTTAAAATCCAGGAAATTTCAAAAAGTATTCAACAAAATAAATTAAACTTGTTTCTTCGTCTTCTTAATAATAAAACAACTTCAGACATTATCTTTTCACAACTGAAACACGCCTTATTTAAACATTCGTTTGTTGGCGATATTCAGGACCTATGCCGTTTTCGGATGCTAAATTTTCAAAACTTAATTCAAAATAAAAAGAAGATAAAAATAGCACTTTCTAAAAGTGAAATTCCCTTCGAAGTTGAACAAACTTTGAAACATGCAATAGAGTGCTGGAATGCGAAAGAGCAAAGAGGAATTTTTAAACAAATTCTGGAAGAAAAAATTCTTAAGTGAAAATCACGAGAAATAACTTTCTTATTTTTCTTTTTTACCTTGTAAATTACATTGGGTGTTAAATAAATGAAATAATAATTATAATAATAATTTAAATTTAAATACTATTTATGTAAAAGTGTTAAACGGAAATTAGAATACTTATAAAATAATAATTTATGATTCCTTAATTTATTTTCGATTGAAAAGGGAATGAAGTTTTGACTAGAAAAGTAAAACGACAAATGCTTTTAAAGCATTTTTATGAATTAAAATACTTTTTAATAAACATAGGCTAATAAAAAAACTTTTGTAAGTGTTTTATAATTACTAAAACTCGTTTTTGAATTATCTTTAATTTATTAGGAGCTTTTAACTTGCATTTTTAACTTTTATTACACACTTCGGCTTCAGCTTTTGCCCTTTTTACAAATGGTGGACTATTGTTATAAACGAAAAAAAGCGGCTTCATTTTTTGTCCTTTAAAATCCCGCATGTTAGACATCTAGTTATATAGACGATGTTTCGTCTGACTTTTTTTTTCCCGTAAACTTTGGGAAGTCAGACGAAAAAACTTTGGTTTTCGCGCTAATGATATAATATCATCTACCGCAACAAATATGTTCTTGCGCCTTTGCTTTGATCTTTATGAAATATCGTAATGTTTCGGTGGGTTTTATTCTAAAAATGCGTTAAAATTTATTTTATTAAATTATCAGTGCTATTCAGAAGCTATATGTCAAGCGAAAAATATAATTTAGAGTATGCTTTTAAATAGTTTGTGAGTTATTTTGTATTAAATCTTTGAAGGATTACCAAAAATAATCTTTAATAGCTCTCAGCAATTGCGTAGATTGTTTTGTTTGCCAACTAACAGGCAGTGAAAAATCAATCGTGTTTCAATGTCTACCCTTTTTTACCTTCACTTTAAACTTGTTAAGAGAATTACAAGCACCTGATTGTATTCGATATGAATATGCATTAAGATGTACAATAATAAAGTTTTAGTTGTTTCTCCGCTTTTGAGTTGAATGAAAGATCAAGAAAACATTCTCAGTAAAAAGAGAATCAAAGTAGCTTCTATAAAGCATATCAACAAAGAAAAAATATTGAAGATAACAGAGGTAATAATTATCATTATTATGCATTATTTTAATTGACAAATAAAGTTTTTCATTTCTCAAGAGAAGGTCTAGTTTTTGCTTGGTAATTACCCTGGGATATTATACATTTTTTTCCGAATTATTGTTCATAAATTTTGGAATTTTGATTTTATTTTTCTGTAGAAAACATATAAAATATTTTTTAGTGAATGCAAAATAATTAATCATTTATTGAGAAATTTTTAATGCTAAATGCATTTAGATTGAGATTGCATTGAAAATTAGAAATGCATTATTATATTTCATTAATTCTAAATGTGTTTAGCATTTATTATGAAATATTATATTATTCTGATATTGAATTTAGATATGCTTTAAGTAAATTTTTTTTGTGAATTATGGAGTATTGTTTATTGTTTAAAAGTATGCTGTTTTTTTAGATAAATTACAATGAAGCAAATGTAATATTTTGTTCACCTGAAGCCATTCTAACAACTTATAGATCAATTGTCAATGATCTATAAGTTGTTAGATTTAATCAAAAACTTGTTGCAATTGCAATTGATGAAAGTCATTGTGCAAAAAAGTGGTAAGTGATTTTGTTACATAGATACATTTTCTACGTATAGTAAACATTGATATTTACAACTTTAGTGTCAGACCTTCTTGTAATACATTGAATTAAATTAAAATTAAAAAAATTTTACTCATTGAAAGAAAAGATAAATGCATTACCTATAGCATTATGTAAGTAAAATCTTGTGATTTACATGATTTTATTTATACCTTATTAGTCTGCGATTGTTATAGGGGATGTTCAAGTACACAATCAGATGCATTTCGGTCTCATTATAATAGACTCTCGAATTGCTATCACTTGTCCCTAAAAGAATTCCAGTATTGGCATCGACAGCAACTGCAGCTAAAAGTACTGCTGACTTTATTATTGATAATCTTTGTATGCATAATTTGGTTATTATATCATCTTCACCAGAAAGAAGAAATATTGAATACAGCCTAATACATATTGACTCTAGAGATCCAGAGAAATTTTTTTGAATACTTATTCAGCTAAAAGAACTTTAGTCTTTTCTACAACTATGACTAATGTGAGATCGATTTATGGGTACTTTCGCAAAGAACTAGGAGAAAAATATAAAAGCTGATAGACCATATAGTCAATTTCATTCCAAAACAGATGATGATTTTAATCATGAAAAATATAATTAAACAAAGATCAAGCTTCAATTTGTTTGATCAAAAATATTCTTTGATCAAGCTTCATTTGTTTGTTCGAAAATATTCTACAATCCGTTTCTTCTGCTTTTGGTGTAGATATCAATATTCTTTGTGAGTTTTCTTTAAGAATTTCACGACTTCTTGATATGGCATTTATATTTTTTGGTATTTTTGCTGATATTCTTTTTACATTTGTATAGCATGTTTTACAAATACAATGATAGTGATTTGAATAAGTTAGCTTTTCATTTATGATTTTTTCTATATTTAGGTCAGTCTCTGTTATTTTCCCCTTATTATCCCATAGATTAATTTTCATAGAATCGTCATCATAAGATGAATACTTTTGTGTGATATTATGAAGATATAAATGAAGGAGGTAAGAAAACCTCAGAAGGTTGTGACCTTTTTTTTGTTAATGGTATAATGTCTTTTGTTTTTTTTTAACCAATAAAACATCGTGATTATTGCATTGAAAATCAAACAACTTATCATCCATTTATTAAAAATTGGATACGATGTTGCAATAAAAGAGTTCACCAAAGCTTATGAGTATATAAAAAATGTTTATACAAAATGTTTGAATTTAATAAATTAAATTTGAAGTTAATCTGACTTAATTTGGCCACTACTTATGAGTAAGAAAAAACAATGAATTTATTATAATTTTTATAAATCTGTAATCAGAAAAAACGTAAATAATGTGTCTTTTTTTGTTTGAAAGTTAAAAATACGGGTTAACAAAATATATTTGACGTATCTTAAATTTGGTAAAATTGTTGATAATTTGTTGAAAATGGTTGATAATTGCTTTTTAAAAAGTTTATTACCCCCGTCCTTAAACCTGCTAAGTGTAAATATTTTTTACCATTATTAATTTTTTTAAATAACCAAAATTTTCTCGTCTGACTTCCCGGGAAAAAAAGTCAGACGAATTATCGTCTGACTTTTTTTCCCGGAAAGTCAGACGAGATAATTATTAAAGTTCACGGTAAAAAAAGTCAGGCGAATTATCGTCTACTAGTAATATATGATATTAAGATATTACCTTAATATACATACATTAAACCCTATAATTAGCCTCAATCGGCCTTTGCCGAAGGCACATCGCTAATACTTACGGTACAAAAACATTCACTACCTAACGAAATAACATTGTGAAAAACGTAATTTTAATGGTTTTTCATAACTTTGCTTTTAATTTTTGAATTAATGAACTTAAATGTAAATATTTATTTGGATTTATGACGAAAAATATCCAATTTGCTGGATTTGTACATTTCAAAGTAGAAAGTAAAAGAAAAAATAAAAACGATTATTAGTAGTTTAAGTTTTTTAAATTTAGTTTATTATTTATTTTTCATAAATTATCCGTACATATTGTTCTACTATTTGTTATCACTGTTATTTGTTATTACTGTTAGTAATATCCCTTAAATTCCTTAAATAATGCTATTTAAGCAAATAGAAATAATAGTAATCAAAACAGTGATAATAAATTTTTTATTTTTTCTAGTATTATTAGCTATGTTATTTTTAGCTATTTTGAAGAACTTTCTTTTACTTTAGAACATATATTTGATGTTCTAATAAGATACCAATCAACAAATTGAAGTATAAATAAAAATTACAAAAAACTGATATGGTTAATTTAATTGAAAAATTTTTCCCATTTTTTAAATTTTTTTTCCTTTTTTTTTATAATATTAAAAGTTTTTTCTACGAAAAAAATTATTCTACCAAAAAAATTTTAAACTAATAATTTGCCATGTTAATGCAAAGAATGAAAGCAGAAATAAATACTTTTTACTGCTACCTTCCTTCGCAATAAGAATATCCATTACTTTTTATGAACAAATTGCAGATGCATAACTTTTTAACAAAGTATTTTACAGAAATATCTTTTGATAAATACTAATATGAAGTTATTGAAAGTATTTAATATTAATGTGTTTTGCATATAATTTGTTTATATTAAAGTTTCTTATAATTTAAAATAAATTCTTTCCCATATCCATTTATTAGAAATTAGGCTGATACAAAAAACTATAAAGATTTTTTTTTTTAACTTTTTTTTAAATAATATTTTACAATTTCTTTGTTTCTTTAGCTTAGGTAGTTTCAAATTAAATATAAAGTGAGGAATTGCATTGAATCATTTAATTTTTTAACACCAAATTAAATTTGGTAGAAATATTCAGATTTTTTATATTTCAAACCAAAAAACTTTGCGATGAAATTTTCATTTAACTCTTCTATTAAAGTTTTTATTCCACCTGCATTTTCTGAAGCTTCCATTAAAAATTATATAATAAATTTTAGACAATGTTATTGTTTTTTGTTTAAATTTCATTTTGATTTCTATTAAAAAATAGTGCAAAGGAGGTTTTTTGTTTCACTAGCTTTTACTACATCCTGTATAATTGAGTATAAAAAAAAGTTAGCTGTTGATGAATTTTATGTACCCTGTTTATAAAAGTTGAAGAAATGTGGAAATAAAATACTGTTTTCTAGCCTCAGCTATAAGTTATGCATAAGCTTTGCTGTTAAGTTCAATTACACAAAGCTGAAGAATCTAGATAGAACAATTTAGATAATTATTTTACAAACTAGCTATCATTTAGTTTCATATTTGAAACATTGTCAGAGAGTACAATGGTACACTTTGTTAGTTGGTTACTTGTCAATTATACTAAAGAATTCTTAAAATTCTTCAACATATTTTCAACGTTTGAAAGCCTGTTATGTTAAGTTGAGTTAATCTATTGTACTGCTAATGAATAAAAGGATTCATCTGGCAGTTCATCTTTTTCATCTTTTTGCTACATAATTCATAATTTGTATTTCCAATTTTTTAAAAATTAGAAGGACAGCTATTTAGTTCATGTATTCTAGAAAGGTTTTTTACCTGGTTTTCCTACTTTTGATAATATTTATTTTGCAACTTTTTTCTGGGCTCTGACTAAATGATGAGCTTTTACTTTTATTTCATCTGAAGAATTTTTAAGGCTCTTGTTCAATGCATCTATCTTCTCTTTTGAATATAAAATGGTTGAGAAACGAAGAATAAAATAAACTTAAGTTCAATATAAAACTCATTTTTAACGAAAACATGAAAAACTGTAGCTAAACTGTTATGCTTGCAGTTTTAAATTTATTTTCCTGACCACAAACCACATCAAATTAGAGGGTAACTAAATTAAGATTTAACTTTTATATATATATATATATATATATATATATATATACAATTTAGAACTTATCAAATGTATATATATATATATATATATATATATATATATATATATATATATATATATATAAAGAGAAGAACATTTAAAAATTGCATCTATGTTATGGAATATATATATATATATATATATATATATATATATATATATATATATATATATATATATATATATATATATATATATATATATAAAGAGAAGAACATTTAAAAGTTGCATCTATGTTATGGAATATATATATATATATATATATATATATATATATATATATATATATATATATATATATATATATATATAATTAATTAGTAAAAAACACTTATCTAACTTTTATCTTCGACTACTCTTCCTGATGATTCAGCAATGGTGAAACTTCAAGTCGAAGATAAAAGTTAGATAAGTGTTTTTTACTAATTAATTATTGCTCTGTTCTTTAAGAACATTGAGCGCTCTATTTGTAATATACACTAACATAATTTACATATATATATATATATATATATATATATATATATATATATATATATATATATATATATATATATATATATATATATGTATATATATATATATATATATATATATATATATATATATATATATATATATATATATATATATATATATTCCATAACATAGACGCAACTTTTAAATGTTCTTCTCTTTTTTAAGGATCTCAGCTATCATAACTTACCGACTTTCACAACAATATGACTTTCTTAACTGTTAGAAATGATTTTGATAGTTAAACCTCGAAATCCGATATTTAACAATAGAATCATAAACTAAGAGCTAAGTTGAATTCAAAAATATTTTCATGTTTCTATAGCAAAGAAATGCTATAATGCTAATTAATACTAATGCTAGCAAAGAATGTTTGATGTTAAGTTTTGATCAAAAGTTCTTATTTTTTATTTTGATGAAAAATACGAAACTTTTATGAATTATTTAGTTGTGGTTGTTTATTTATTCTTTTTTTTAATGTGTGTAAATTGTATAATTATTTTCATTATTTCATAGTATTATTTATTTATGAAGGTATTTTTTTTTTGTGTCATTACTTTTTGCCAGGCTGCTATGTATTTTTTACACTATTTAATTCGCTCCTTATAAGGCTGCAAACAAACAGGTTGGGAATTACTAAAAAATAAAAAAATAGTGTTAAATAGCAAGAAAATGGTTGACAGAAGACTTTAAAAGTTGAAGATTGTAAGAGTTAACAAAACAAGATGTTGGGAGAGAGTCCTTATGCTTGGTGAGCAAAAAAAAAGTTGAGTCCTCAACAAATAGAGTCACTTCAGATGAAAGATTTTCAGGAAAATCATTAATTTAGATAAAAAAAGTACAGGATAGAACATTGTTATATCCCTGTAGTTATTGGAAATGAAGAGGAGTGTTGGCTTTCAAAGATAAATAATACTGCGATCAGAAAGAAATGATTTGATAATCTCAAAAACGATCAACATCTCACATTTTATCAAAATCTTTTGATATGTTAGCAAGTCAGCCTGAGAACCAGACAATTAAAATCCATATCGATTGTCAGAGTGTAAGATATTAGATTTGAGTTAAAATGTTAGCTATTTATTGGTTAAAAATTCAAAGAGCTAATAATAAAAAAGAAAATTTATAGAATGATAGTTGGATAATCTAGTATTCTCTAGAGTTTGTAAAAATTAGATCCACAGAATTCATTTTCCGGCAGTCAGGAAAACAAGATTCCGTCAAGCACTTAATAATATTTTAGAGAGGATTATAAAGAGTTTTGGAGAAAAAATTTTGTATGACAGAAATTTTGTCTAGACCACAACCCTTACAATTTTATTTAAATTGGTAGATTAGGTAGTAGAGTTTACTTAGTAATGACTTATGCAACGGAGGCCTAAATTATTTGGATATATAACAACGGATTAATTGGTTTAATGTGAATGACAGAAAAAGGTATGGCCATTAGATTAAGCAAAAAATTTCTTTACTAATACTTCTGCCTTATCCCGGGTATAGGTATTAAGATCAGACCTACAAATTAGAGTTAAAATATTAGACTTACCTTTGTTAATCGCTCTGTTGAAGTTTCCCAAAAGCCTCAAGAACCTAACTTCTGAGAAAAGATACAAGATTTTGCATACTGAGAATAAAGAAGCTTAGCATCACACTGCACCTTTTTACATTGATTTCTTGTAATAATAAAATACGTTTGTTTTTTAATCATTTTTTCAAAATCTTTTTTACAAGAATATTGTTCTTTTGAAAAAGATCTTTCTTTTTAAAAAAATGATTATAATTAAATGTAACAGCTTCACAAGTAGGTAAAAACTATGGAGAAGAATGAGGCTTGGCTTGCAACTAACAAGAAGAAATAAAAGCTTCCATTGCTGCCTGCCCTTCCAATAGTAATCATTTTTGTAACATCATTTTACGAATTTCTGTCATCAAATCTCTTTTTATTAAAGCAAAAAAAATTTTGGGTTTCTCGTTTTGATAAAAAATAAGATTTTTTGTCATGATTTAGTCGGTACAAGAAAAAAGTTATTATCTAATGCATTTATAACGCAATCCAATTACGTGAAACCACATAAATATGAAATGATTCAGCGAGGGGACTTAATAAAATTGAATAACCAGCTAATTAAAATCTTGAAATACCTTGATATAAAGATTCAATGGCATTAATCTCTTCCGCACAACAATCAAACCTAAGATATAAAGGACTCCAATTAGGATTCCATTTTATTTATATGTATGTGCTTGTATATATATATATATAATATACATGTGAGTACATTTACAGTATTGGACAAAACATTTGCAACCAACATCGAACAATGCTAAAAAGTGTTCCTAATTTTACATGTCTTAAAAACGAAACGAACTATACTACCACAGCAAACAGTTCAGAAGTCTGGAGTCATAGCATGCCATGACATGAGCAATCAGCTGACAGGTGACAGCACACAGACAGAATTTCGTTGACTAGTGCCATTTTGCAGCAAACAAAACAAGTGCAACTTATTTGGTTTGTTTCATTTTCTTAAGTCTGGTCCGTGTCAACGTCACGGAAGTTTTTTAATAATTAAAGGAAGTATCCAGAAGTTTCCAGAAGTTTCCAGAAGCATGCAGAAGCTTCCAGAAGTTTCCAGAAGAAGCATCTGGAAGCATCCAGTAGCATCCAGAAATATCCAGAAAGTTTCCAGAAGCATGTTGAAGCTTCCAGAAGTTTCCAGAAGAAGCATCCAGACGCATCCAGAAGCTTCCAGAAGCATCGAAAAGAAGCATCTAGAATCTTCCAGAACAGGTTCACACAGGTTCATTTTACTATATAAGAGACATGTAAATCGACATGTAATTCAGTCAGTATATGGAAGTCAATCAGTCAGTATTATCAAGACAGTTTATCGAAGTGAGTTTTATCAAAGTGTTTTATCGAAGAACATCAATACAAGAAGTGAAATACAACAAGTGTTTCATTGCATCAATACAGTCCACATCCAACCAAGACGTTGTGTTCCACAGAGCATTATTGTATCATCACAAGGTAAATGTAACACGGTAAGCCTTGAGAAGCGTGATTATTTGTTTTATTATTTTTATGACTTCAAGTGCAAGAATGGCTCCCGACAGTCTTGGATTGGAACTAAGAAAGAAAATTATTGGCGATTACGTAACTGGAATGTCACAAAGAAGTATTTGTGATAAATATCGAGTAAAAAAATGGACCGTATCAAGACTATGTTCCAAATATCGTTCTACGGGGAAGTTGGCAGCAAATATCAAAGGTGGAAGACCGCGTTCCACCACTTCTAGAGAGGATTCTATGATCGTCAGATCCGTAAAGAAGGATCCCTGGATATCATCAGTTGACATACAAAAGCAATTAGAGCTGCCTGTATCGGACCGAACAATCAGACGACGTGCTGTTGAAGCTGGATTGTTTTCTCGACGTCCTGCAAAGAAACCGCTAATTTTACTGAAAAACCAGAAGAAAAGACTCCTGTTTGCTACATCTCATATTGACTGGAATGTGCTGAAATGGCGAACTGTCCTGTTTAGTGATGAATCGAAGTTCAACATCATTGGGAGCGATGGCATTTGCCGTGTACGTCGACCGGCCGGAAAACGCCTCGATTTACGTTACTGCCATAAGACCGTGAAGCATGGTCTGGGGGTGTTTTTCTGCTAACGGTCTAGGTCCAATACATCGAAACGATGGAATAATGGACCGTTTTATGTATAAAAATATCCTGAAAGATGTTATGTTACCTCATGCTGAATGGAATATGCCAATAAAATGGGTTTTTCAGCAAGACAACGATCCGAAACACACTGCAAAAGTAGTCAAGCAGTGGTTTCAAGACAACCACCTATTGGCGATGGATTGGCCGCCTCAATCTCCGGATCTCAACCCTATCGAGAACCTGTGGGAGATCGTCAACCGCAGAATTAATCGTGAAGGTGTTCGTAATAAGGATCAGCTGTTTGAACAAATCCAAAAGGCCTGGGCAGCGATTCCACAAAGTTTCATTGATCACCTGATTGAATCTATGCCTTGAAGATGCAAGGCTGTGATCGACAACAAAGGATTCGCCACGAAATATAGATAGCGAAATACAGCTTGGTCAACATTTTGTCGAGTTGCACTTGTTTTGTCCAGAAGGAAATCAACTTTTTTTAATACTTTTGTTTAATTTATTAATTATCGTGTACAAATAATGAACTTTGTGATGAATAAAACTTGAAGAACTTTATCTCTAAACAGTTACATAGTTATTTCTCTAAATTGAAAAAATGCAGCACTTTTATATAAAGAAACTAAATTAGCATTATTTGGTTGCACTCGTTTTGTCCAATACTGTATATGTGAATGTGTGTACGTAAAATACATGTTTGTGTATATATAAATGTAAAAAATATGTGTGTGTATATATATGTAATATATATATATACTCCTAGTCGGCGTTTATGGGACATGTTTTTTTATTCCCGTTATGTTATTTTTTTTTTTACGATTTTTATCTTGTTTATATTTTTTAATTTCTATTTTATTTCTATTTTTATTTATACATATTTAAATTTATCATTTTATTAAAAAAATATATATGTTATATTTATTTTTGTCATTTTTATTTATTTATAATATATCATATTTCATTTTTATTTTCATCTATTTACAAAATCGATTAATTACAGTAATATAACCATATTTACCATGGGTGACACGTTTTTATTTGTGAGTATTATCGAAAAAATTTTGTTTGTTTATTTACTGTTATTTTTTAATGAAATATTTATATTACTTTTATTTATATGATTATTGATATTAAGATTATTATATTTATTAAATCATTGTTACTTTTTTTTGCAGTTATTGTTTTTGTTACATGGTAAGTTGTTACGTTTTGTCATTACATAACTGTTTGTAACTTTTCTGTCTGTGCATTATATTCAATTCTTGTTTTAAAATTGATATTGATTTACTATCATATAAATTTCTTATTATTCTTATAATTTATCATTATTATTATTACCATTATTATTTGTATTATTAATGCTCTTTTATGGTATGCACTTAAGATTAGTTTTTAACTATTAACCTCGATTGTAAGTTCTTTTATCGAAAATATATTGATATTGATATTACTAGTTCTTTAAACCTTGTCCTAACCCTAAAACTGACCTTGATGCTGACACTAACCAAACCCTCAGTCGATGTTGCAGCAGTCTTTTGCGAGTCAGGATATATGATAGTTATTGTATGTATTTTATGCTCTCTATAAAAGGTGCTCACGGGGACATTTTTTTGAAAAAAAACGATGCTTACAGGAACAAAAAAAATAACTGGTTCACCAAGGTGTACAGGGTACACAGGTGCTCTTGATAATGCTAATGTCCCCGTAAGTATTCTTTCTTTGCAAAATCTGTTCCTGTAAGTGATAATATAGGTCTAGGGGAACATGTTGTACCTTTGACCACGTTGTACCTTAGGTCACTCTACTCTGTCGGCTTACTATTACTATTTTAAAAAAACGTGAAGTGCCATTTGAAATAATAGTTCATGACGACTCTTCTTACCGTAAAACATCATGCTTGGGATAGATGGTATTGATCCACAAGTAATTATAAAGTAATACGATTTTCGAAACGGATATGCTTAATGCAGTGAATTTTGTGCTTCAATAAAAAATGAGTTTAAGTGAAGCTGCAAGACATTGCAACATTAAAAAATCAACTTTGATATATCAGTTGAAGCAGTTTAAAAAATCTGGTAGTTGGGAATATTTATATTCAAATATCACACCAAAAAAAATATTCTCAACTGAAGAAGTATTAATTTTGGTAAACTACTTAGCAGATGCTGCAAATATGCATTATGGACTTACATTAAAGCAGATAAGGTCCTTTGTATATGAGTATGCTTTAGCAAATCATAAAAAAATTGAAACTTCATAGATGAAAAATAAATGTGCAGGTGAACAATGGCTGCGAGATTTTCGCAAAAGATATAATATCAAGCTATCTCTTTGTTAACCACAACCTACAAGTCTTGGTAGATCTTCTGCGTTAAATAGAGAAACCGTAAGAATTGTATATAAAATTAAAAAAATGTTTTAGAACGTTGTAATTTTGACCCATCAAATATTTGGAATTGCGATGAAACAGGAATTACCACAGTCCACGTACCACCAAAAATTCTAGCTCCAAAAGGTAATAAAAAAAATAGGGAGGATGACTAGTGCTGAACGAGGTAATAATGTAACAATGATTGCAGCCATTAATGCTACTGGAAATAGCAAAGACTACATGTTAAATAAATCTCCTCCTGGAAGTGTAGGAGCAGCTAATAAGTCTTGATGGTCAAATGAAATCATTTTTATGCAATTTTTTGAACATTTTAATAGTAATGTGCAACCATCAATTGAAAAACCTGTTCTTTTATTAATGGATAATTATGAAAGTCATATAAACATTTCTGTTATTGAGTTAGCAAAAAAATTAGGAATAGTTTTAATGACATTTCATCCTCACACAACCCATAAAATGAAACCTCTCGATCGTGGTGTTTTTGGACCATTTAAAACTTTTAACAATGCCATGAATAACTAGATGATATCACCAGACAATGCTGGTAAACCAGTTACAATATACGATATATCTTACCTTGTTGGTCAAGCTTTTCCTCATGCTTTTGTATCAAATAATATTATAAACAGTTTTAAATGTACTGGATTTTATCCATTTAATGAAAATATTTTTACTGATATTGACTTTTTAGCTGAAAATGTTACTGATAGGCCAATAGAGAATACTAAAGCTTGCATTTCTAATGAAAGTATTCATCTTAAAACTGCTCCATCCAGTTTACCATCAACATCATCTATTGTTTCAGGGGAAATCCCTACTGTGAGTTTACCATCAAAATCATTTATTGTTTCACCTGAGATAATACAACCTCATCCTATAGCTAAATTAAGAAAAACAAACACTTCAAAAGACGTAAGGGAAAATCACGTATTTTAACTGATACACCTGAAATTAAAGTTATTCTAGATTCAAAATCTCATAACCAACAATTTAAAAAGTCTTCTTCAAGCAAAAGAAAAAAAATGGCAAAACAGATTATTTTTAGTCAGTCTGACTAAAAATAATCGACATAGGCGTAGAAAGAATTTTTTGGTGTTTGAGATAGGTAACTTCCAGACATGGAGCAAACTCCAAACATTTATATGTTTATACTTATGTCAAATAATGAGGGTTTGCAAAAAATTGTGATGATTGGAGGCTGGGAACAGAAAAGCCCCAAAATTTTTACAAGTTATTTTCTTATTAAGTGTCATACATTATGAACAGCTCACATTCTTTTGAAGATAATGATTTTCAGGAGCTTGGTAAATATTTCACAAACTTTACTCTTGCAGAACCCTATGTGCATATCTATATTTTTTATACTGTTAAGTTGTTTTCACAATTTGATATAATTGAGTATCTTTTTGTCAGCATTATATATTATCTAATAGAATAATCTTATCAGTTTTTAGATTTAGAAGTAAAAAACCTAATGGAAGTTTATAGATTAACATGGCCAGATGCTTCTGTAACACCAAAAATGCATTTAATTGAAAACTATTATCTCAGTTCATTGAAAAATGGAGATTAGGAATTGGTATTTATGGTGAACAAGGTGGCGAAAGTTTCCATGCTGAATTTAACAATCTTAATAGATTATTCTGGCATATGAAGGGATGTAGTCGGCTTGAAAGCACTATAAAAGAACATTTTATAAGCAATCACCCTAAAGCGAAAGATATGAAACCGATTGTAAAAAAACTTTTCATTTTAAGATGTCTTTTAATTAAACTCTATAGCAATGTAAGTTTGTTAAAATGGTGATTACTAATATTAGAAATTCCTAAGTTATAATAAACTTTTTGATTCAAAAATCAAAATTTTATGAAGGGATGCTATATTTAATAACATCTCTAAATTCAAACAAATAAAGCTGCTAATAATGAATTTTTTCTATATATATATATATATATATATATATATATATATATATATATATATATATATATATATATATATATATATATATATATATATATATATATATATATATATATATATATATATATATATATATATATATATATATATATAGATATAGATATATATATATATATATATATATATATATATATATATATATATATATATATATATATATATATATATATACATATATATATATGTATATATATATATATATGTATATATATATATATATGTATATATATATATATATATATATTTATATATATATATATATATATATATTTATTTATTTATTTATGTATATATATATATTTATTTATGTATGTATGTATGTATGTAAACAACTTTAAAATGTATTCTACAAAATAGAGTGCTCAATTTTCTTAAAAGAACAGAGCAATTATTAAGTAAGTTTTTTCTACAACGTTTACAGACGCGTAGAAAGAATTTTTTGGTGTTTGAGATAGGTAACTTCCAGACATGGAGCAAACTCCAAACATTTATATGTTTATACTTATGTCAAATAATGAGGGTTTGCATAAAATTGCAATGATTGGAGGCTGGGAACAAAAAAGCCCCAAAATTTTCGCCCCGCCCTGCCCCAAACGTGAGAGCAGCAAGTTGATAAAGTATTTTTTGTACTATTCTTAACTAGACTTACATTCATCGATAAATTTTAGATTTCATTTTAAAATATTTTAGCGTTCAAAAATTATGACCATATAAAGTTTAAACCCCCCTCTATTTGAGGGGGTTGCAAATTTTATATGGTAATAATTTTTAAACGCTAGTAGATAATACTCTGAAACTTACTGAAGTATGAAACACCAAAAAATTCTTTCTACGCCTCTGTTCTATTATACAGATTGTTTCATTAGGAACAGCTGTGTGACCTTTTGCAAAATCAATGGTTTTATCTAACATATCTGCAAATTGAATAAATGTACAGTCATTTTTATTTTCGATTATGGAGAACCTTACTTTATTTTAATAAGGAAATTTGGAAAAAGAAAAACATACATGACTGCTTTGATGTAACAATAGGAAGTTACGACGGAGCAGAAATTTGTGAATTTGTTAGACTATATATTTTAGATTTATTAAGTAAAATAATCAATATAAATAATTTAGGCCTTCATCGCGATGATGATTTAATAGTAATGCGTGAAAAATCTGGTCCACAGCTCGATAAAATTAGAAAAGATATTATAAATTTTTTTTTAAATATTGGCTTTCAAATCGAAATAAACATAAAAATAGTGAACTTTCTTGATGTCACATTTAACCTCTCTGAGAATTCATATAAGCCTTTTAAAAAACCAAACGATGAATTATTGTGTATTAATATTAAATCAAATCATCCACCCCAAATTCTAAATCAAATGTATTCAATCCTCAAAACGAACATTTAAAGATGTCCTTTAAAAAAGTGGTTTTGAAAAATTTGAACTTAAATTTAACCCCGAAAAAAAGAATACAAAAAAGCGAAATAGAACTAGAAATGTAATTTGGTTCAACCCCCCATATAGCAAAAATGTTTCCACTAACATAGGAAAAGTATTTTTAAAATTAGTCAAAAAGTATTTCCCGACCTCTAATAAATTACATAAAATTTTTAATCGAAATACAATTAAAGTTAGCTACAGTTGCACAAAAAGTATGGAAAGAATTATAAAAGGTCACAATAATGCTTTGTTAAGCAAAAAAAAATCCGAAATGAAAAAACTACAGAAAATTGTAATTGTAAACAAAAAAGCAATTGCCCAATGAGTGGAAGTTGTTTATCACAAAATGTGGTATATAAATGTGTTGTTTCCTCTAAGAATGTACCCGATAAACAATATATTGGCATAACAGAGGGTGAATGGAAAAATTGTTTTACCAATCATAAGCAATCTTTTAAAAATTAAAAGTATTCAAAAGACACTATGCTGTCAAAATATATATGGGAATTAAAAGGTAAAAATATTGATGATATTAAACTGAATTGGTTCATCCTTAAAACAGTGCCTGTATATAACAATATTTTCTTAAAATACATACTATGCATACAAGAAAAATTTCAAATAATTACACATGCAAACCAAGTTTGTTTATTAAACAAAAAATCGGAATTAATTTCTAAATGTAGGCACGAAAATAAGTTTTTCATAAAAAACTATAAAAATAAATGAGCTCAAATAATAGTTACGTTAAACCCCCTTTTTAAAATTTAAAAAAAAAAAAAAAAAGCATAAGCAATCATTTCTAAAGAATTCTCTTTATAATAGTGTCAGCAAATTCTACAAATGTGTGAAAATTTACAGCAATCGATGCATTTGTGACTTCCTGTAATTTAATTTTTGATATAAATTGAAGTTTTATTAATTTGATCATTCATGAGTCTTTTTTGATGAATCACAGTCTTAAATAGGAATTTCCGTTTCTTTTTTTTCTGTTATCCATTGCTGACAGCGTACATTTTTTTCTGTTTCGATTGCTGACAGCCATTGCTGACAGCGTCATGATGTTAGTGTAATTAACAAGTTTGCAAACATTTTTTTTGTCTTTAGTTACAGAACTATTGTAGAATTATATTATGAGGAGTTTAAAATATCTGGTCTGTAAGTGTTTATTTCTTTGTAATTTTCAATAATAATTATATAAATTTTAAAAATTCAAAAAATGAATTCAAAAGTATATAACAATTTATTTTCATCTTAATAAGTAATAAAAAGATTATAAAAAAAGCGTAAAACAGTTATAATTGAAATTTCTGACGCTTGCACTTTAATTACTTATTTAAATGATTTCATAGTTTGGTACCAACTGCTTTATATTTTAGTTTCTACGTTTGAAAAAAAAAAAATCTCTTTTTCAGTGGCGTAGCTAGGTAATCAAGGGCCCTAGGGCAAATTAAAAAATGGGGCCCCACTGCTATGTAAACTGATTAGGTTTTATCGAATAAAAATATGAAATATACAAATACTTTAAAAATGCTAAGCTACTGAAGCTCCTTTTTTGTGCACTGCAGGGCAGGCAATAAAAATATTAAACAGTAACAACATAAATTACTATTAATACTTGATGTAAGTTCTGCTAATAAAACAAAATAGAGAAGATTCAAGGGTTTATTATATAAAGGTCGGGCCTACCTACTGACTAAATAACAATTATATTTAAAACTTTTTCCGAACTTTAGTTTTCGCAAAAGTATCAATGACTTCGTTTAAATCCAGGGTCGATGCGGTTTTGTTTTCAATTGCTATTAACGATAAATGTCGGAGTCGAGTTTGGTCCATCTTATTTCTTAAATAATTTTTTATTTGCTAAATGACCTTTCAGCTGCTGCAGAAGTGACAGGAATTGTAAAGAATAATAACATATTTGCTCCTTATTTCCTTACATAATTGGTGAACAGTCCAAGCTTGAGTTAGTTGAGGTAAAACTAGATGGTAAATAATGATAAGTTGAAGTGAAAAACTTGGGCCTATTATATCTGAATATTTTCTTTGGAATTCGTCACACTTTTGTAATAAAGTTGCTTCATCAACATGTAATAAATGTTTTTTTTTAACTTTTCTTTGCCTTTTTTCTTAAAAATGGGTATCAATACCATACTTTCTTGCAGTTTCACTGGCTTTGCTCTTGAATAATTCAAAATCATTTCCATAAATTTGCAACTTTGCTTTGGTCTCTGCTAAAACTTTACTCACTTTGCTCAAATTGATGTCACATTTTTGTAAAGTTTCGGATGCATAATTGATGTTGTTCAATACACTGTGCATGAATTCGCAAAGCAACATAAACTCGAAATTTAGCATTTTTGTTTTAATGCTCTCTGCTTCAATACGCTCATCTTTATTAGGACTCTTTAGAACTATTTTTGATAATGCTTTAATAATATCAAAATAACGAAGTTTTATTGCAGATATCGTAATGACCCTACTGGATCATCTAGTCGGATTTAGTTTTTTTAGAGTGGTGTCCGACTCGCCAGTGAATTTTGACAGTAGATCCCAACGTTTGACGCTGTTACCAAAAAAGTTATACAAATCTAGCAACGTTGCGAAAAAAATCTGTATTTCCACACAACCTCTCAAGGCATCATTTATAACTAAATTTAAGTTATGAGTGAAACAATGTACGTACTCTGCATTAGGTTGGTATATCCTTAACATATTTTTGTACACCATTATACACACCACTCATCACACTGGCTCCATCATAGCCTTGCCCCACAAATTTTTTAAATCAATACTTTTGTCGATAAATAATGTTGTCACTTGGTTGACTAAATCTACTGCGCCATGTTTGATGGCTGCATAAAAGCCTAGAAACACTTTTTTTACTTCTATATCAATTGGCTGTCCATTTTCCGATCTAGTTATTCTACATACCTTACAACAATGCTTAGCTGATCTACCTTCGATATGTCCTGTGTCGTATCCATTATGATGGCAAAAAACGGTAAAGCTCTAATTTGTTCTAGTAGATGGGTTTCAATTTTGAATCCCAAGCTCTCAATCATTTTATTTTGAATTGTTGCACTCAGATATCTTGTAGATCCTAAAAACATAAAAAAACACAAATTCAAAAAAGTCCTGGTATTAAACAGTTAATAATTATAAACAAAATAAAACGATAAAAAAAACTTAGAAATAATTTTTATTACCTTTGGGCATATCCAAAACTTGCCGCAAAATGTGATCATATCGGGCGACAAGCTCTACAAAGGACAAAAATTTCCGTGGTATCCTTCCTGACTTAAGTCTTCTTGATGTCGTCTCAAAGCCAAAGCACTTTTTACTAGGGTAAGTATGATACCGAATAACCTTTGAAGAACCATTTTCCAAAATGATGCTTCTTTGCGAATTTCATTTTCAAGTTCCTTGTCGATAGTATTAGTATCGTTTTTTTTCCAAAATTCATACACAGTACATGCTTCCGAATGGCCAATCGAATAACTGTGTTGTTTAATTCTTTCTGATAAATGCTTCCAATCTCGATTTCCCGTACACCAAACATTACTCCTTTGTGAAGCAATTAACCAGCAGGGTTGAAAATAGGCAGCGTCTAGTATTTTGGAATACCACTACCAAAAACGATTAACTGGCCCATATTTAGAACACGAAACGTAGTACGATTTTGAAAAACACCTATTGTTCTGGTTGATGTCTGTTGGAAAGGTCCTGAAGGCTGTAAAAGCCCCATATCAAGAATTTGACGTTTTTCGTTATCACTTAACATTTTCTTCGTGAAGTTTCCCAAGTCATAAGAAGATTTGTCGTACACATTTTTGAAAAATGTAGTAGTCTGTGATTCCTCTAAACACTCCGCTCTGATGTGTGTAATGCAAACGTCATCCCCTTTCACATGATCTCCAGCTACAATAATTGTCGAATCTTTTTCAGTAGGCTTCTCAACCAACACTGTAGTTACCACATTATTTGAGTCACTATCAATAGAAATATTTTGGCCAGATGTACTTGCAGAAGGCTGATTAAAAATTTGTCAATTTTGGGCAATTTTTGTTTACTATCTTCTCTTTCTTGGCATTGTTTGCGTTTAAATGCACCACTGGGTTTCAGGCCTTGTTACGAGATTTCGCTGCGTAACGATAACGCGTAACGCATTTCAAAGTAACTCAACTCAGCAAATATATTTTGTATTGTTTGAAGTTATATTGTGTCACTAGCATCTTTTCAAGTACCGCATTGTAATTAAAGTTATTTATTAACGCGTTAAAAATCATACAGTTTTTTTTTTCTCACTATAACCAAAGTTACGAATAAAATCTAAGTTCCTATTTGAAAAATCATTTTTATCATTTTTTTCAAATATGAACTAAATTTAATTTTGAAAAAAATATTTTTTTCATAAAACGTTAAATAATATTTGTCTATTTTCTTATAATTTTACAGTTGGTTTTTGGTTATTTTGTTAACTGCTGATAAATTTTTCTTATTTATTTTGTGAACTATTTTTAATGTTTTTAAACAATAAAGAGTTTTTTTTTTATTATTTATCAGTTACTGATGAAATATTCGTGATCAAAGTTTATTTTCATAAATTAAACGAACGTCATTAAAACTTTACGTTATTGAATTAACAATAAACAAAATATCTTATTAATAAAGTATTTACATCAAAATAAATCGTGCATTTTTTAAAATATTATGACAAAAAATAATTTTTATATTTAAAAGGAATTTATATATTTAATTCCTTAATATAAAACTTAAAACATTTAACTTTTTAAACTAATTTTTAACAACAACAAAAAAAAATTATTAAACAAACTGTTTCGTTAACATAAAATATATTAGTTTACAATCGCTTTTACTTACGACTTTATTTCTTCCGAATAAACGCCACGTTAACAGCATTAAAAGATAATTGAACCTGTCATTTCGAAAGGGTCCATTTACTAAAACTTTTCAAAATCAACAAAAATATGATTTTTATTAAAATAATGTCTAGGTTGCTAAAGAAACTAAACATAGAAGTAGATAAATAAAGAACATATATAACTTATGTATTTTTTATTTTTAATAGAAAAAACACAAATCATACAGAAATTTTTAATTCAAACTCATAAACTAATTGTTAAAAGTTTTTGACTTAAGTCCTTTTCGAAATGACGGGTTCAATTTTTTTCAAATTTTCAATTTCAAAAAAATTCAAATATTCTAAAAGATTTTGCGTAGCGCAAAACTGCTGAACGCGTAGGCAAATCGCCTTTTCGCAGACAAAATGCGAGCTGTAACGCTTCTTAACAAGACCTGGGGTTTCTTCTTTTTATCCATAATTTTAGTTTTCTAATTTACTTAAACAATACAATATTAAAAAATCTAATGTTGTATTGTTTATACAATGTATAATAATATAATATAATTAGTGCTAGGCAACGATTAAATTTTTTAATCGCGACTAATCGCACAATGTGGTGATTTGCTAGCATCAAGAGTGTGTGCTGCTTTTAAGTGATACTTCAAACTTGAAGCACTACGATAATAGGAAAATTCAGCTTTGCAGCGGCTACAGCTTTATTTCTATCAACTCCACCGCACAGTGACTCAAAGTGAAGAAAAAACGGCAAAAACTATATAACCATCGCATTGTATTAAATGAATAGTTATAATTTTTTTTTTGTCTAAAAATCAATTATGTGATTTTAAGTTATTTTTACGCAAAACAACCAGCAAAACGTGCGCGTATCTAAAAAATACGCGCGTATGAAATTTTACACGCGCAAGCAGATTTTTTTTTTAAATTTCATTTCTCGAATCAAGTAATAGTTAGCATAATACATAATTCACTTTTAAATCTCTTTTTAACTCACTCCAACTTGTAATTAGGCGTGATCACACAGTACACTACCATCCAAATTTAAGTCATTATTATTACCGGGTCCCTCCTAAAAACAACAATTGAAAGAATTTTCAAAAAAAAAAAAATAATAATTTAGTCATCAACAAAGAGTATATAATAGAATGCTCTGAGCATTACTATTATAACTATTGTAAATTTTAATTCATAGAAAATTTTACTTTTTGATAGCAAATTTAACTATAAATAAAAAATTTCACAAAAGAATTACGACTGTTTAAGAAGAGAAAGAACTTCTACTGGAAGCAATTTCCCATTTTCACATCTATGGTTAGTGAATTGGATGCTTGATATAACTGGATCACTCCTTATCATAAGATAGTTAAACTGGTTTTTCATAACATGTATCTTTGAAATTTTGCAAGAATGGTTTAATCTTGCATTTGTAATCTCTTTGTTAAGAGCCTCTAGTGATTCTTCTGAATAAACTCCAATGGAAAGTTCTAATGCATCGGCAATCTGTAAACCATGTTCTAAAAGTTTGTGAACGCTTGGAGGAATAACATACCAATTATATTCAGAAAGAATTTTATTTGTTGTGACATTACAATAATTTTGAAAAGAGCTTGGATCTAAATCATATCCTGAACAAATTGCTTTTAAAATTGTTTTATGTCTAGAAATGATGTCAACATCTTCACCAGTTATCTCAGAGAAAGTATTCGATTCCTCAAAGGCTCATATATCTCTGTTGGCTCTGTTGGCTTTGCTGAACATACATTACAGCTTTGAGAAGAGGTAGTACTTTTCAGAGCATTAACAACTTTTCCATCAAACATAGTCAAATCCAAATTATATTTTATGATTGCTGTCATCATAGATGAATCAGCCGGTTCTGACTCTAAACTTACTACAAATGGTTCAAGTTTCTGAATCTCAATTCGTAATCGTTCCTCTTCTTCTTTAATTAGCATATCTGTTTCCTTTTTGTACTGCAAACATACTGGTCTGCAGAAATGTGTACTAGATGGTTTTTTGTTGTACCATATCAATGTATCATTAACAGTCAGTTTAAGAGGCACAGTAGATGTTTGGAAAATACTCTCTTCATTAATCTCTTCATAATAACTTCATCTAGAGTTGTATCTAAATATTTTTGTTTATACAGACTCTGGCTAGACGCTCCATCAAAACCGCCTTTAAAATGCATCATTCCATGCTGATTGATATCTTTAACTGATAATTCAGAAAATATTTTGTTGCAACTATTTAGACTCAAGATTCTACACAGTGTGTGATTAAACAGAGATTAAAGGAAGCAAACTGCGGATGTTTCTGAAAAAGTTATCAGGATAGCATTTCTTTTTCTCAATTAAAATTTTATAAAGAGACGGATAGATGTTTGCATTTTGTGATAAGGAGCTATTTCTGATTATCTGATATTGTTCATCGGACAGATCACATTGAATTTTTAGACTGAGAGCATCTTCAACTTTCATTTTAACAGGTTTAAGCATAGACACGTTTTTCCTAATTTCATTTGCTTTATCTGGGTCCAAAGCTTTCTTTACTATAAAAATTAAATTGTTTCTATTAATGTTGAATTCAGTTGCTGCACTTTTTAAAAGGCCAGTGCTTCGTGATTGTTTTCAGCTAAATGGGCAATTTTAGCTCTTTTTCTTCTTTCACCAAGATTTTCCCAAACTTTATTTTTTCTACCTGGACCTTTTTTAAATTTAATTTTTTAACAAGATCGGGGAAAAACTCCTCCTGTAAATAGAAACTTAATTAAATAGAATGATTGCATGAAGAAAATTATTAACAAATAACTCTGTTTCTTTACCTGCAGCCAAACATCTTCTTTTAAAATCAATCTGTCATAGTTTCTATTATGCTTATCCAACTTAGCTCCCACTTTTGTTTTAAAAACAGACAACTTATTCTTTAAGTTGTTAAGCTCTGATTTATCGAAGTCATCTTCATGAAGGTTATAAACATTTAAAACTTCTTTAAACAAAGATTCAAGCAGATTAACTTTATTGAAATCTAGCTCTTTAATTTTTTGAAGAAGATCAATTCTTTTCATGTTTTATATATTATCTATAACATAACACACAAAAGTTATCAATAGTTTAACAATCTTATCGTCATTTACATTATAGCTTAATAGCTACAAGTATTTTGAAAATCCATTTATATATATATATATTATATATATATATATATATATATATATATATATATATATATATATATATATATATATATATATATATATATATATATATATATATATATATATATATATATATATATTATATATATATATATATATATATTATATATATATATATATATATATATTATATATATATATAAAGATATTTATTTTATGGAGAGAGTAGTTAATGTGTTAGTATTTTTTATTTATTTATTAAAATTGTATCAATTCACAATGTAAATGAATAAATTTTTTCCAAAGATTATTAGGTTTAAGCTATCACTCAGCATGAAAAAAAATATTAGTTAAAAATTTTTTTTTGTTAGTAACACATTATTTGTGGTACAAGAACAAAAATGTTCCGCATAACTCCACGCTGATTTTAGTGTTTTTGAGTACTGTCAGCAATACACCATTTAATGGAATAAAATTTACCTGCTCCAATTTTTAGCTTTTATCATTTACTCGCTAAATATTATATTCAGCAAGTATACGACAGAGACGTGGGCGGAACCTGAAAAGCAGGTACGAATTTCCAGAAGATGGGCCCAGGGAAGTACTTTTAACGAGAGACAAATAAGATATTAAGGAAAATTATATTTATACTAAAATAAGTTTTTCATGGATACAAAATATTACGTAACTCATTTGTATTAGCATTTTTTATTATGTCTGATGGATCAAATTCCACATTTTTTCATGTTCCACTGACAAGAGAACACGATACCCAACATGCTCTGATGTCAACCGCTTTGCTAGACGAGTTTTGACAAGTTTCAGTTTGCTGAAAACTCTCTCACACTCTGCTGAATTTGCTGGAATTGTACTAAATATCTTGTATAGAATTGCAACAGAGTGGAACACAGCATCTAACATATCCTTTAGCATAAAATTGTAAATGTTGAGGAAAGAAGGCAAAGTTTTGTTATCCTTCTCAGTAGCCTTTTTGTAGATCTCCACAAAATCAACCATTTCAGTAGTGAATTCACTGATACCAGTTTTGAATTTTCAAGTACTGATTGAATTTTTTTATTGTGAATTAGAGTTATGAAAATTATAACTAATATCTTTACTCATATTCTTCAATAAAAGTGTGAAGAAAACTTGTCAACAATAACTGCAGCTGTTGAATCCGCTACATTTCCTTCTCTTTGAAATATCTCTTTAACTTTAATTAAATATCCTGCTTACCTGCTATTAAGTATTATGGTTATATATTACAGCTTGCTGACTTTTTTTTATATTAATGAACTGTAAATAGCTGTTAAATAATTTTATAAATATGTTGTTGAGTTTATTTGCATAATAGATTGATTATATGACATTAAGTTCAAGAAAATGATTTGCTAAAGAATATCATTAGTCTTAAAGAGATTACTGCTACACAAATGATCTTGTAAAATCGAAAAACTGATTTCATTGGATATTTGGCAGCAATTAAATCTGCTCAAGGTATTTCTTGACTGGGTTGAAAAAGAAGGTTCACCATTAAATTATTTATTATCATATAAGCTCAGTCAAAACCATATAGAGCTCTTTTTTGGTGCTGTGAGATCTGCAGAAATGTTTAACAGCAATATCAATTGCCAACAATTCACATATAAATAACTTTTTATGCAAAGTATCGTTCAATTGGCATCAGAGATAAAACTCATATATATGTTTTAGACGATTCTTTTGGTGATTTTAGTACTAAAATATCTTTTACTGGAATTGAATTAATAAGAAAATATGATTTGTTGGAGAGAGAACCAACAGTTAGTGATCACGATAATGCAGATATTCCAAATTGCAACAATCTATTTGAATACAAAAAAACTTTGATCCCATATGTTGGGATCAAAGTTTTTTTGTATTCAAATAGATTATATCATATGCAAAGAAACAGAAAGGTGTTTCCAAATTAATTGGTTGTTTTAATAGATTGCCTCTTTCCAAATTAAATTGGAATTCAAAATGCATTAGCAAGTGCTGCTTTGAGATCAGTCGATTTCTTGAAAATAATAATTGATCTAGCTCCTCATGTTTGACTCAACTATAAGTGATAACAATATCTTTTCCTTGTTTTAGCTCATTTGGCAGTTTGGCTGCCAAATTAACTAGAAAAATAAATATGTATATATATATATATATATATATATATATATATATATATATATATATATATATATATATATATATATATATATATATATATATATATATATATATATATATATAATTATTCGAAAGTTGTTTGGAAATTGTTAACTTGTATAACTACTAGTTCCTTATTTGTTCTTTACTAATGTTAAATAAACTAATTCTTAATTAAAAAAAACTAAAATTTTTTATCTTATTTAATAACATTTATTTATCTTTAATAAAGCAAGATGTTATACAAACTTGTTTAGAATATATTTTGTTAAACAATAGAGAAATTTACGTAAATATGTAATATTGCCTTTTTTTTTTTTAATTATTGTTATGTAAAACCAAAAATTATAATTGAGGCATGTACATTATATAATATTTATATATGTAAATGACATATAAGTTCGTAACAAAAATTTCTTCATTTGTAATTAACCGAAACCGTCGCCATCTTGGGAGGCCAAAACTGGCTTCAAAAAATTTGCCGCATACGCTATCCAGTTATATTTTGAGATCAGTGCATTTGAAAGTTATGATATTGAAAAATTTAGAGCAAACAACAGCGCTTTATGGTTGATAAAAAAATTATCTATCAAATTTGATAAATGTTATATAAATATTTGATAGATATTAGTTAACTAATACGTAAACTAATTGTTATTAAGTGTATACATAATATATGAACACTTAAAAAAAATTATTTTGCTTATTAAGTATTGCATGTTACGCATTCGCTATGTTTTTTATTTAACTATCGTGCAGTTGTTATGTATTAAATAACATTAATAGTTATATTATGCCTTTAATTGGATAAATAAAGTTATTATTTGCTTATATCATGCTTTAGGACTTTTGGACATTTGGACTGGTAACTAATTAATTATTAGTCTAATAACTTAACAATATATTATGAGTTGTTTATATAATGTTTTTATGTGGAATCGTAACATCATTATTTGTTTATAACATATTTAAATTTCCAAAATATATTTTACTTAAATAAATATAAACTAAATGAAATATAAAATTGACGTGACAAAAGTTGGTTATTTTAACCTTTGATAAATGATAACCTATTGAAAAATAAAATTTCCAGAACATTTCAAGCAGAGTCCATATACCCATTATAAGTTGGTTAGAAAAGAACTGGAAATGTTGCTTGATCTGTTTGCTTGTCAGGGTGATATTCCAATTATTAATAGTTGTTAAGATAGGTGAATATAATTTAAAACAATTTTTTTGAATGTTAAGTGATAAGAATTTTATATGTGTAGTTAGAAATCCAGTACCCTACCCAAACCTCCCGGAAACCGCCGCCCTCCCCACCACCACAACCTTCCAAGGTTTGCAGAAACCTTTGCAGCAAATTTTTCAAAAATGAATATAATTTGATAGTAAAACAACAAACATTTAGCTTGATGTCGAGAAAAGTGAGGGCACAATGAAACATAGTTTGTCACTGTGAAAAAAGTAACACATGGAATATTTTTTACCAATATCATTATGCATTTACAAATACACTTCACAAAAATGGTAGATTAAGTATATAAAAAAGAGCATTAATTGCTTATCTCTAATCATTTGACCGAAACTTTATATTTCATCGACTTGTCACTTTAAATTAAAACACTTTCAATTTTATAATACCTTACTTGTTTTAGGTCCCTGTTATGGTAAGAGAATATTTAAAGGACAAATGATGCAAGATAGGACAAAAATGAAGTGGGAATTTAGGTATTGTGGACCAAGCAGTGGCAACAAGGGTTGTAAAATTTTTTATTAGAGAGAAAAAAGAGGCTACTGTATGGCAAATTCGACAGAGAAATCTTCAAACAACATCTGAAGTTGATTCAGATAAAATTTTTAGTGTTGAATCCTTAACTTTAGATACAGTTGGAAGTGACTAGTTTGAAGAGCAAATAGTTAATGAAAAATAATAGTATGATATGAAGTAAGTAATGCTAACGACTGCGTAAATTAATGTGGTAGTAAGGTAGTGTTAAAGCGCTTGCCACATAAGCGAGAAGTTCCAAGTTTAATCCCCACCACGGCCCTGCTAGTACCACGCTCAACTTGTTCCTTTACGCAGCGGGCTTGTCCTTCAAGATTCGTTTTTTTGGAGTTATAGAATTGAGAGAGGTTTGTAACCACACCTACGCCTTCATGGCTTTGGGGATGTGAATTGAAATCTAAAATTGACTGTGTAATAACTGAATATAGGGTAGTTTGTGAAAAAACAAGAGTGGCTACTTCAAATGATACTATGCACCGTCAAGAAGTTTTACAATTAAAAGTAATTGGTATAGATAGAAAAAAAGACAAAAATTAATTAGTTTATGAAATGAACAAATAAATTTTTGAAAATGCAAGACAATGAAATACAAGAATAATGGGGTGTCAAACTGTGTCAAACCTGCCTTGTGTCAAACCACCAAATATAAACATCGTCTAACTTTTACTAATGAAAATAATCCTTTTTCTGTTCTAAAATAATACAGTTTATCAACAAACAGGAGATAACAGAGTTCAAAATAATGTATTGGTAAATTTTCAGGGTAATTTTGACCGACGCTGTGAAGAAAGCTTTCTTTATGCAATGCTATTAGATGATGAAGTTTTAATTGATTGAGCTCATAATCAAACCCTACAAATTAGGTATCCAGGAAAATTGATTCAAATTTCAAACTTAAAATCAAAGCTATGGCAGTTAAGCTTTTCAACGCTGATGTTTGAACCGACTTAATTGAGGTTTCTTCTATAAAGGATGAGTCTTTGAGTTTTTTTTAATTCAAATAAGTTACTACAAGCAATTCAAACAGGTAATAAACTCTCTCTTACTGATCTGGCAAACAATTCCCAATTAGTAGAAAGATCTGTAAAATTCATATCTAAAGCTTCTAAATTTTTTTACGAACGGGTAATAAGACTTTTTTTTAGCTAAAAACCAAAACAGAACCAAAACAAGAGAAATGCAAAAAAAGTTAGAGATATATATATTGTATACATTCTTCAGACTAATATTACAAACTTGTATGTTACAAATATTGAAATCAAATACTATTTTGACCACTGAAAAAGTTTTAATTTAAAGAATGTTAGATATTTTTTTAAAAAAAGAGTTCAAAGTTTTTAAACAAAAACCGTTAAAGTTGCTCGGTTAAATATATATGTACCTGCGTATGCCAAAACACCCATACCAGAACCAACGAGAACAGTTGTTAAATAAGTGTGTTTATTTTTTTTACCAATTAAAAAAAAAACCTTGCTCTCTCACATTTGCAAACTAAGATACATTTCGCTGACTGATTCTAATGAAACTCATTGTTTAGGGGAGAGGTGTGTCATACACCATTTTTTTACAACCCTGGCCCCAACTATTTTTAATACAGCCATTTTTAAAGAGGTTTCTGTGAAAATTTGACAGGAAAACTTGAAAATTGCTTCATAACTAATTGTCGGCTTTAATTTATTAATGCATTATCGCGGTAATAACGCGTTAACTTGCGCAGCATTAAACATAATATATTATTTAATACTTAATCAAATACCTACTACTATCTACCTACTATCAATCGAGCACAATCTAATTTAGATTGTGCTCGAGTAGGTAGGTACTCACTGTTCACTGACGACGTTAAAAGTAAAATAAAAGGAAAGAGAAACAAACTGATACGCTACAACTGTCGTTAGGGAATGACGCACATATCACTATCCGTCAAATTGACAACACTGCCAACCTACAGAAAGAATTTAGGGGAATTCCTTAGGCATAACTTTTGAGTTTCTCTCATCTGAGTTGTCATGATTAAAGTGGGGTTGCAAGTTGCAACTTGTCATATTTATTTTGAAAATGGGAAAAATATCTAAAAGTTCAGTTCGATCGAGATTTCTGGTAAGGATTTGAGGGCCCCCGGAGCTTGAGGACCCCGGGGCACAGCCCCGCGTAGCCCCTAGGTTGCTACGCAGCTGTAATTTTTACTCTTTATTTATTTTATTTGTATTTCTAAAAAGCTGAAGAACTAATTGTTTATAAATTTTTTAATTAAATTATTTTGACTTTATTAATTTTAATTATATTAAGTGTTTTATGTATTAAAATTAAATAAAGATCAATTTTAGAAAAATAATGTGTGAGACCTAAGCATATTGAGTTCGTAGTGCTATTCATTTTTTTACCTGGTTGATTATAAAGGTGCTAGAAGAAGTTCTTATGGTTACAGAGTACCGCATATTTAAGTAAGAAATTCATATCTTTTTCTATTTAAATTTGCAGATCCTTGCAGCAAGCACTTTGACCACTGCGGCACGGCTGTTTCAAAAGAAAAGGAAAAACACTTAAAAATAAATTAGTAAATAAAAAATTAAGGGTCCATAATTTTTTTATGAGAAATATAATTTTTATAGTTGTATGTACAATTCAGTTGCCAATTAACTAAGCTATATAACTTTTTTCTATTTACACATAATTGGCGCTAGTGCACTTTCGCACCCCCCCCCCCTCCTTTTTTTTATTGCAGATTATTGTTTAAAATGAAGATTGTTGTTTAAAATGAAGAAAATTGGTATCCATTATGTTTTTCACCAACCCAAAGTCCTCTATTTTTGACTTGAAGAAAAAAAAATTCCCTACCAAAACGCTAATATTCGCCATTTTCTTACATGTTTAGTTTTAATTCCATAATTCAAAAACCACCGCCATGTTAACAGTGAGTAGCCTGGTTTTTAATACTTAAAATTAAAACATTCCTGTAACAAATGCAGTTTTTAAACAAAACTATTACAAAAGTTGCCACTTTTATTAACCATCAATTATAAAGCGAGATCTCGTCTCGTTCTCGTTTCTCGTGACAAGTGGGACTTCTCGCGAGGAACGAGAAATAGAAAATTCTATTTCTCGTTCCTCGCTTAATTTGGAAAATTATACTATTTTCCAAATTAAAAATTGTTATAATTTACAAAATGCTTAATAATTTGTTTTTTTAATTCATTAATATTTTGACTCCGTGATTTTAATTAGATTTTTTAATTAGATTTTTTTTTTAAATCTAATTAAAAAATTTTAATTAGATTTTAAATATTTTTAATTAGATTTTAAATACAAAAACTTTTTGTATAAAATGGTGCACTTTCGAGTTTCATTAGTTTACCAGTGGAGTTCAACTTGACACATATTGCTCATATTGAAAAGAAATATTCTTGCCTCATTTCAACGATCAAAAATGTCACCAAGAAAAAACAAAATCTGGAGATATTTTCAAAAAACAAGTGACGGTGCTGAATGCAAGGCGTGCAAAAATTCTTTGAAAACAAAAGATGGAAACACAAGCGGACTTCATCGTCACCTCAAAAAAAAACACAGCCAAGATTACGAAGAAACAACGAACCATGGTCGAAATGCTTGAAACAAAGTCCAAAATAAGAGAAAGCAATTCCATTCAAAAACAGTTTGACTCTGCAATGCTGGATTACTTTTGCACTGATCTGGCATCCTTTTCAGCAGTCGAAGGATGAGGTTTCAAGAAATTGTTTAACATTGCAAACCCTAAACTGAGCCTTCATCACAGAACAACATATTCAAGAAAGCTTTCAATTTGGTCAAGAGAAGTTCAAGCTGGAATGAAGAGCATAATAACGGAGATTACGCCAAATCTAAAAAGTGCTGCATTTACTTCTGACCTTTGGAATTCTAGAGCTCAGGACAGCTACATCTCTTGGACTTTTCATACTATTGACGAAAATTGGAGACTACATCACTGGACACCCCATGTCCAACAGTTCCCAGGCAGACACACAGGTATCTTAATTGAAGGAAAGCTGGATTCTTTCTTAGAAGAACTAAATTTGCCTGCTGATTTGCCAATGTACTGCGTGAACGACCAGGCTAGAAACATACAACTTGCAGTCAAATTGTCAAAGCACCTTGACCAATACTTGTGCAACAATCATATTTTGCAATGTGCAGTTCGAGACTCATTTTGAATGACTGCTGGAATAGATGATGCGTTGCAAACATGCAAAGATTTGGCTTCTTTAACTCATTAGTCAACAGTTGCAGCTGAGTTGCTTGAATCAGAATCAGACGCTCAAGGAATCAATTTTAGACAGTTACGCCAATCTGTTGATACAAGATGGAATAGTGAACTGGATTGCATGGCTTCTGTTCTACATCTAAAGAGTGCAATTATCAGCTTATGTGCAAATGAAGATATTTATACTTCAAAGACCATCAGTGCATTACAGTGGAAATCAATCGAGGGAGCAGTAGAAATTTTTGCACTACTTAAAGAAGCTACAGAAACGTGGTCGGCTGAGTCTATTCCAGCAATTAACACTGTCGCCGATTCTCTTTATTTAATCCATGACAAAATTGATCAATTTATTGAGACGGATGGAAAAAATGCCTACGGTGTCTTGTATGCAAAAAACATTAAAAAGCTGCATTGAGAAAAGATTTCCTCTTAGTCACACTGGAAACTTATTGAGTGCTGCAGCAAAATACTTAAATCCTGCTTTAAAGGGACTTCACTTGAAGCTCTACAATTTCTAACAACAAAAGAATGGTTAGCCTCACAGGTTAAGGATAATATTGAGTGCCAACCTGTTGCCAGAGTCCTTTCAGCAGATTTGTCCCCTAATTCCAAACTGAAGCGCAAGTTAAACGTCAGACTTGAAACACAAGAGCCAACATCTGAACTGAATCCTATTTTGAGCGAAATGTGCCAGTATGAATATCTCCCTGATGCCAAAAAAGACTTTCCGATTCTTGATTGGTGGAAATTGCATTCAAATACATTGTCAGAACTCTCTTTATTAGCTAGATAAATTTTAGCCATTCCAGTAAGTTCGTTTAAATCAGAGAGAGTTTTTAGCTCAGGTGAAAATGTCGTCCGATCATCCAGACACAACTTACACCCAGAAAAAGTAGAACAAATCATCTTAATCGGAGAAAAAATTGTCTTGTTGGAAAAGTTTGGCAAAAAAATTCTGAATTAATATTTGAAAAAGTTGTTTACATTTGACAAATGTCATTTGTGTCTATTTGTCAAAACCATGTTTACATTTTTTTTTTTTACTTGGATTTTAATAAATTTGTTTTCAAAACTTGTTAAATTTCTCGTCTCGTCTCGTCTCGTTCTCGGTCTCACGAGAAGTACTAACTTCTCGTCTTGGTCTCATCGCGGTTTGAAAAAACCTAGTCTCGCTTATAATTAACTTTTATTAATTAAAACGTTTTTATAATTTTGTAACTGCTAATTTCTCATTTTTATAAATTGATTTAAAATAGTTTTCTAGTATGTTAAAATAAGGTTGACAAAGACAACGTTTGTTAGCGGAGATTAGACAGGATAGCTTGAAACAACTTTGCTCCAAAAAATGAAAGAAATGGTGTTCTCTAAAACGCTGCGCCCACATAAATTTTGACAAGTAGTCTGGAATCATCTCACGGTTGGTAGGTCCCATCATTTGATTTTCGCTTTTGCTTGACACCACATCGCTTCAATATGATTTGTTGTTACACCTGTTTGAGGGTCAACAAAGTTTACACTGTGGTTAACTGTGCCATGTAGGTATGTGGGCGCTGGTAAGTTTTTGTATGCAGTCCATATGTCACTCCATACTATTGAACCTGGAAGGATTCATAGGTGTATAATTGGCATTAAGTTGCTGCGTCGCGATTTGCTTCAGGAATTAAAAAGCCTTTCTTTTTTTCCCGGCTCATAACCACCGAATATCCATTGCTGTGGT
Source organism: Hydra vulgaris (assembly GCF_038396675.1). NCBI lineage: Eukaryota > Metazoa > Cnidaria > Hydrozoa > Anthoathecata > Hydridae > Hydra > Hydra vulgaris. The sequence continues at coordinate 24,925,467 of NC_088927.1, forward strand.
ACTAAGCGCCCGATTTCATATTTTCTTTTTGAGAACAGAGATTCATCAATCTCAACAACACGTCCTAGTCCTCCTATTGGTTCCGGATAATTAATAAAATAGGAAACACAGAGGTCTCGGCAAAATTGGTTCCAATCAACAGTTGAATGTTGACTGCCAATGTTCAATTCATGTTTAATATCTTTATAAGATAATGCGCAGCTTGACCCGGCGGTTCTACACCATATGTACGTTATGCCGATAATTTGCCATAATTCCAAATGAGATTTTTCAAAAAAACTCCTTTTTCTAATACTGAAAGTTCTTTTGCAGCGTTTAACCGTACGTCTCCAAATAACAAGGTCCACAGCCCGTGAGTAATTTTGCAAGGCACATAAAGGCACATAAAGGACTACATATAGTTTCTGCAATCAAACCAAACTCTCTTCACTAACGAATGGTAGCGTCCAAATTTTTTGCAAATCTTAATCTAATTTGGGTCAGAGAAATAGAATCAAACTCAATCATTGATGGGAATCGAAGAGTCATGAAGTTTAGAAGGAGCTGTTAATTAAATTACTTTAAAGCGATTTTTTACTGATTTATTTTGGTCAAATTTCAAAAGATCTTATATGCAAGATTTTAGGAAGTAATTAATCATTTAAGTTATCAATGCCGTTTGGAATTTTATATTAAAAGATTTCTAATATAAGCAATTATATTGCTAAGTGTTAAACCGTGAAAACCATGTCGTTTTCAATATCAACATTGCTTGAAGTAACAAAATATAATGGTGTTAAGAAAATGGCAATATTAGCGTTTCTGTAGGGAGTTTTTTTTTCTTCAAGCATAGGTTTGGGTTGGTAAAAAAACAAAATGGAAACAATTTTCTTAATTTTAAGCAACGATCTTTCATAATCTGCAATAAAAAAAGGAGGAGGGGGAGAGGGGGTGTGAAAGTGCACTAGCGCTCACATAATTTTACAACCTTATTTAAATATTACCGTTATTTAAACTATTGTCATTATTCAAAAAATTGCTATCGTGACAAATCTAAATATACAAATAAACTAAAGTATACTTAATAAATATACTTAATAAACTAAAAGTTTAGTTAAGGTATAAATTAAGGATGTGAAACTCAAAAACTTTTTGAGTTTCACATTGAGCTTCACAAAACTTTTATATTTTTAACAGTCAAACGGCGTATCACATGGATTTTGGTTTTTCACAGCAGTGGGCTCACAACCAGGGCCGTCTCTAGGGTTGGTGGCGCCTGGTACAAACGTAGTTGCGGCGCTTCCTCCCTCTAGTAAGGTCGCGCCTCCTCCCTCCAGTAAGGTTGTACTTTTTGTGCTGTCACCGATACTTTAATACTTACATCACCTACCAATCTCCTATAAAGATAAATATATATATATTCAAGCAACGTCTATTGCTTCATTTTTTTCATGAATATAGCGAATGATTTGAGAAGTTTGGTCTTTTTGACTAAGGTCTAGTGTTCAATCCATAGTAACTAAAAAATAATTTCGACACTTCATCCCGTCCACAATACCTTCTTTTATATGCGAAGTTAAGAGGTTTATGACCTCATTTCAAATATTGACACTTAAAATTTGTGAACGTCTTTCCCATCTTCAATTTGCCGTAAATGCTCCATCAAAGTTGAATCTAAATTGACCAAGTAATCAATAATAATAAAGACCAAGGAAGTTCCCATTATTTTTAGTGCATAATTTCGATGAACACGTAATGCAATATTATGCCCGCCAAGTATATAATCGATGACACTATTTTCTTAAGAATGCTTTTCAACTGTTCTGTTTCATTGTTAATTGTTAGATAAGACCTTGATCAACAGCTTTTTCTTTCTTTATCCTGATTGTTGCCTCGATCCATTTCTCATAACAACTGAAATGAGATGGAGATGTCTCTTACAGGCTTGCTCTTTGAACTTCTTCCAGTTATTGAAACCTTCTTTTTTCCAAAATATGATTTTGGTGTTTGGGTTAAAAGCTAAATCATTTTCTGGAGAGTGTATAAGCCATCGCCTCTTACTTGTTCATCATTTCTTGCTACCCTGTATCAAAATTCATTTGAGAAATGGCGTTTTTCGGTTTTAGAATAATCTTTATTGCTCTTTAGGAAAGCTATTGGATTCATTTTGATGATGCAGTCTCTCTCTCTTAAAGCCAGCCGTTCCGGCCAAGTAGACGGGTCATTAGTTAAGAATCTGCAAGTGTCATTTCTGAGCAAAAAATCAGTTGCAATTGTAAAACTATCATCAGTTTCAACTATTATAGGCTTTAAATTATGCTCAGGCTTTTTGTTTTTCTCAATGCTTTCTAAGATTTTTGGCTACAAATGTCCAAGAATGAGTTAATGAACATGTGGCAAAACTAGCTGAAGAAGTTGAATTACACAACAGAGAGTTGCTCACATTATCTTCCTCTTGGTCAGATTCAGACAAAGTGGAGGTCTCACTAGAAGTTTTTAAGGAGTTTTTATTACACAAAATATTTGATTCACAAGGTTTTGAAGAGCTTAGAGAATGAAAAGAATGTGTTAGTTTTGGCACTTTACTTAAAAAAGCTTCACGGGCTGCTTGAGAGTCCTTGGCTAATTTTTTCTCTGAGAACCTGACAGTTTTTTCAGTTTAAAAGTACGTACCCACAAATCAAAAAAAATTCTTTAGTATTGTTTTTTTTTTAATTTATCACAATTAATAAATACTTGTTAATAACTAAATGTTTTTGAATAGCTGACAACTTATCCATAATTCTCCAACTAACTAATAGAAAAGTTAATTTTTTGACTAAAAGTCCTAGTTTGCCAACATAAAAGGATGTATGGTATCCCTCTATGCACACACATGCCACCCCTTATACACTGGCCCTGAGTAAGACTTGTAGTTTAAACACCCCCTTTTTTTTTAAGTCCGCAAAAAACAGGCTTACTCATCTTGCGTATATCTTACGTAAGTACTGCTATCTTGCGTAAGTATTTACAACTTGGGTAAGACTCGTTTTTTAGGGACTTACTAAAGAGAGGTGCCTAAAAAAAAAGTCCCGCCAAAAGTAAAGTTTATTTTTGCTTGATTCGTCATTAAAACAAATTTAAAAAAAAAAATATATATATAATATGACTTTTAAAATTAAACATTAAATCACGACTTTCTCTGACATTCGATTTTAGATTGATTTTTGGCGTAAGTACTTTATGGACCAACCCTGAAAGTAGGCGACAAGGTTTTAAAGAGGATTTTATTTTACTAATATTAATTATATCCAATGCAATTTTAATATAACTTTTTTAATTTTACTTTTAAGTAATATTTTTTTGATCTGACACATTTCTATATTCCAAATAAAGTTTTTCAAACAAAAAACCTATAAATATTAAAAAATTAAAAAATGCTGACACGGTAATTTTGCAACAATCAGGTTTTTACCGTATACTTTTTAGTGTTTTTTTATTAGTACCACAACGCAATACATTGTTTACTAAGTTTTCTTGATGACGTTTCCTTTGCGTTTCCTTAATTTATTATTAATATTGGTGAAAAAAAATTTTTTAATGCTAAATTAAACTTGGTCTCATGAGATTAACCAATTAAGTTATGTGCATGCTGTGTATAAAAAAAAATCAGAAGACCTCCGGTGGGAAAAAGATAGCTAGATAATACAAGACGTGTAAAACGCCTAAAACATGTGTTACAACGTATTTTATACGTTTTAAATACATCTTTTACCAATAGGTAGCGACTAACTATTCGCACTAGTTGCTTGCTCATTTACCACCGGGCATCACGCAGCAAGTTAAGCAGAAAAAACAGTTTAAATTTATAATGCAAGAATTCCTTCAGACATTTGTGGGAAACGTTGATAAATCATTTGCAAAAGATATCAGTGGGAAAATGTCACTCTGTATACCCTTTCTAATTTCTCTTCAATTAAAGCTCAATATGAGACACAGTTTCAAATCTGAAGCAGGTTGATTTGTTATATAAAGAGTTTAAACCTAATTGAAAAAAGCTTAAAGGAAGCTACTAAATGCTCACTAGAAGAAACATAATAGAGGTGCGTTGACTGCCTGCCATTTAGACCAAAAATCAACCTTAAGTAAAATTTTAATCTACCTGTGAATCATGATGTTGCTGTAGCTGAGAAAACAACATCAAACTTGATTGCAAAAAAAGGATAAACCACCAAAAAGAACCATATGACGTTTATGAAACGTCTGGTAGATGTTTCATAGACGTCACGTGTCCATACAACGTCCTTAGGACATCCAACGAACGCTGTGTGCCCGCTGGGCTGAGAGTTACACTAATTATATTTCAGCTTAGCTAAGCTGGTTAACAACAATATCAAGCGGATTCGGTTTTTAATTTTAGGCAATGTCAACATTCTACATGGACCTCAGTCTCAAGCAAGCATCAACTCTTACTTATGGTGCAAATTTAAGTCGTGGATCTATCGTATTTTAAGTAGTGGTAAATTGTTTCAAGATTTCAATGCCTTTGGAAACAATATTATACAGGTTAAAAATTTATGAACGTAGTTCATGACTCTATTGTTTCTGTTCATAGTTGCTAATTTGCTGTCAAATAAGGCCAGAAATTGCTAAAAGTAAATCTAATCAGAGTAGAACTATTTCTGCCATTTGCTGAAGAAAAACCGAATTGGATCTTCTCTAGTAAGTAGAAGAACATGATTCAGGTTGTCTTTTCATTCAAGATTTCATAGAATTTTTTATTTTGTAATAATATAAAAATACTTGTAAGCAGATTTAGGTAATTATTAACAGAAGACATCTGTTGAGTACTAATCTCAATTTTTCGAGTAAATTAAGAGACTTTGAAATTTTTTATTAAACTAGGGTTAAAATTAGATCTCGTTTATTTTTTATGCTTATGATAACATTTTTTGCGACAACAATTTACACCATTTTTACAAAAATACCCCAAAATGTTTGCCCGTTTAGGAAGACGTCTTGAAAAATTTGCATTATTAGAAAGATTTTTTGGTCCTTTCAGATGAAGTTACCATGAACTTAACAGGAAGTGGCTTGTCTAGATTATTGACAAGAGACTATTGACCAGCATTTAAATACTAACGTAAGCCAAAGAGTCGCAATAACAAACCCGCTATTTAAATGAAATTTTTTTTTAAAAAAGACCATTTGTAAAGCAAAATTTCTTTAACTATTTTAAAATTTGCATAAGCTGCCAACTGTTGGCTAAGTGTTGTATTGTTACACGCCAGCATCATAGAATTAAGTTTAGATTTTTTTATAGAAATAAATAAACATTTCTAAAAAATAGAATATGTGCAAGATGTTTGGTATTTTCTTAATAATGAATCCGTTATTTAAAATTTTTTATAAAGACATTTTGTATAGCAAAATTTCTTTAATTATTTTGAAATTATTCATTTTATAAAATACATTTTAATTAATCTAAATAATAGTCGAATTTCTTTCGACTTGAATTCCTTTCTGCTGAAATTCCTTTCACTCACACTAAAAAATTAAAGAATTTTAATAAAGCAATTTTTGAAAATTTTTAAAATAAAAACAAATTTTCTTGATAATTATAAATTATGCTAAAATCACAATAAAAATCATATCAAGTAATAAATAAAATCAAATAGCCTAAAAAATAATTTTTTTACAATTAAAAAGAGCTAATTGATTATTGAACTAAAATTCAGTTATTATAACAGAATAAATGTTTTTTATGATATTTAGTTGTTTTGCAAAAGATTTTTGTGCAAACATCTTTACATAAGAAAAGCAGCCTTTACATATTTAGAAAGAACTATAAGCATAATAACAGTTTTTAAAATTTAATATGCACTCGTAAGTTACCAAAAATCTGTTTTCAACCTTGTAGTTGTTTGTTCTAAGTAACTCTAACAAAAACTCATAATACTTTGAATAATACTTTGATTTGCCTAATTTCATAGTGGAAAATAAAGGTTTATGCTTAACTAAAACTTTAAATGAAGTTTATTCTAGTTTTTTTTTAGTTTAGGAAATTCAAATTTCGAAACAATCTTGCAAAAATCTAATAAAGTTTGTGTTTTATGCAGCATCTGATTTTGATTTCGATAAGCTCTGGATACTTGGGATCGCTTTTTAGCTTGTTGGTAAGTGAATTTACTTTTTTCAAAACTATATCAATCATTTTCTTTTTATTAACTCCACAAGTTGTGTCTTCCATCTCAACCAAATCTAGTAATCTAATTATTGCAGTTGCATCTAAAGTTACTTATCTAACAAATAATGACATTTAAACTGGCTGGTAAACTTTAATTCAAATAAAATCTAATTTTTTTCAGCCAATCGTTATCGCAATAATTTAGATCTTTCTATATTTATTAACCGTAATGTACTCGATGAGTCATCTACCCTTCATTTTCTAGGATTAACTCTTACTTCCAATCTTTATTGGAAACTATATATCAAATCAATTGCAAAATTAGCATCTGCTAAGGTTGCATCTATTTATTGTGCCCAACACTTTCTTACTCCGGATTCTATTCTTTATCTCTATAGGGTAGATTAGGGTAATATGAGCACCTCGGTAATATGAGCATACTTAAAGATTTCTTAGATGTAAGTAGTGAAGTTAAAATTTCTTTGCATTTTTGGAATCAAATTTGTGTGGTGATAACAGAAATCAGTATAATTAGCATAAATTTATATGCAGTAATTAGCGGCATTCATCTCATTAAAATGCTAATAAATTTTTAGCGTTGTTAAAATAATATCACCACGCATGAATGAATCTGTGGCGCAAAATTTTGGTGCTAAAATAATGAAATTAAATTTTTCATGAAAAACAATGCATAGAAACATTTTGTTTTGGCTTTATATAAAGATGTTATTTTTGTGTAATATGAGCATGCTCAAATTACCCAGTGTTTTTCATTGAAATTACCTAGTTTAAAGTCCTAAAATAGCAGTGGTTTTAATTGCTTTTTGAATAAAAATAAAACATAGTAAAATATTTTAACATTTCAATAGTACTAAATATTTTTCAGTAATTTAAATAAAGAAAATTTGAATTTTTAACGTTTAAAGATTTGAATTAATAAAATTGAAAACTAATTTTTTTTTTTTTGTTGTTGCGGAAAACGTAGTATTGTTTCATCAAAAAGAGGCTTAAATTTTGATCTTTTAATGATAAGTTTTGTTAATAACTAATCATTATATTCCAAAAGTTAGTTCTAATTGTCAGATTGATATTTTTTTACTTAATTAATGTTATTTTTTTGAGCTGATTTAAAGTGCTCATATTACCAAGTAGTCTGGGTAATATGAGCATTTTTGCTGCTTTTTTAAAACCTCTGTGTTATTACGAAAATATTTTGGGTATCCAAATATCTAAGTGGATCATGAGTAGTGATCCCTAAAAATTGTTTATTCGCAAAAATTTTGGATCCAGCATAATTATTTTTGAAAACATTCCAATTTCGCTTAGGGTGCTCATATTACTCTAATCTACCCTAAATCTTAAATCCGTCCTTGTATGTAATACTGTTGCCATATCTGGGGCGGATCTTCCAATGATGCACTTTCTCTTTTAGACAAGGTGCAAAAACGTATTGTAAACATAGTTGGACCTGCTCTTGCAGCCAACCTCCAACCATTATCACATTGTCGTAATGTTGCTTTTCTTTTTTTTTACAAATGCTATAATGGGCACTGCTTTAAAGAGCTAGCGTCTTTTGTGCCATCTACTAAAATTGATTTTCGTGTTACTCGTCATTCAATTAAGTCTCATCCTTTTACTGTGACTGTTCCTAAGTGCTCCAAAAACTCTAATTCGTCTAGTTTTATTCCTCGAACAGTTCTTTGGAATTCGCTTTCTTTATCTTGCTTTCATGATTCATATAGTTTGCAGACTTTAGAGTTGTCTGTCGATCGTTATCTTGCTCTATAAACTTCATCTTTTCTCTTCCAGTAGCTCCTAACTCGAATAGTGGTTGCTTCACCCTTTTTGAAAATGAAGATGCAAAAAAAAAAAAAACTTTACCTTAGGTATCTGCTGGTTCATCTAATAGTAAACTAAATACTTTTTGGCGCGGATGCATCATTTTTTGATGTTTGAACTAACTTCAAGACATGAAGCAAACTCAAAACATTTATATGTCTAAAGTTATGTCAAAAAATACTGCATCTTCAATTGTGTTATGAACTTTATATTAATTATATTATTTAATATTACATAAAATAACACAATTACACAAAATAATTTTGTTTTTAATGTAATATTAAGCTCATAACAAAATTGAAGAGCCATTTCAATAGCCGTTTGCGGTTTGTAAGTCCTTATTTAGCCACATCTCTGATTTCGATTCATTCAGGGAATTTCCTTTCTTAAAAGAGTTAAAATCAGGACCGTGATCAAAAAAATTTTTTATTCAATGTATACTTCCGTCGCTTTTGACCAGTAGAAAATTCTTTGTGAATAATCTTTTTCACATATCTCAACTTTTATTTCTCTGGTCTTTTTTTTTTAAATATATTGTCAGATTAACGCAAGTTTTCTGCTACCATAATCTCCAACTCGTTAAAATATTGAAGTAGTAATTTATTAAATCGAAGATGTAAACTTATTCGCAATATCGTTATTCAAAAGTTTCAAGTTTTGTTTTTATAGAGCGCTGTGGTATCTAGTTAATGAGATTCTATGGAACTTAAAGCGTGTGTATGCGGTCTTTCATCTACTGTTCAAGAGGTACGTGCCAAGTTTAGGATGTGTTGCTGTTAAAGTTTTCCTCTCAAATTCAGAATAGTAGTTTTAACAAAAATTTAATGTATAGTCACAGTAAGTATTACTGCAGCATAAAAAAATGTTTTTGAAAAAATTTAAATGATGTTAAAATTTTTCATAGTCAAAAAAAAAGCTAATATCTAAACCAACAAATGAATTGATATAAATCTTTATTACAAATACCTACGATTACAGGTTGTCAATTTCAAATTTGTAAACTGGTTTTGATATTGCATTCTCAGATACAATTTGATTTTGAGATTTATTTTACTTTTTGATTTTACAATTCTTATACTTAATTTTACTTTAGTCTAAATTGCATAATCCAGGGTTCATGACACTCAGGGAAAACCTGAAAACCAGAAAAATTTTTAAAAATTTAGAAAATTAGGTAATATCAGGGAAAGTCTAAGAATTTTCAGGGAATACCTGGAAAAATCAGGACATCTCTTTCACTTTTCTATAAATACTATCATGGTCACAGCTCAAAAGAGCTATTATCCCTAGTTCTATCAACCAAAACTCATTCTTGCTTGAATTTATTCAGCAAAGACTACATTTAGCAAATTCAACATTTTCAGCAAATTCTGAATTCATTTTCAGCAAATTCTGAATTTGCTAAATGAAGTTTAGCAGGGATAGATACAGTAAAGAAAAGTCTCTTTTTTTTTACTGTATCTATCCCTGCATACTCTAATAAAGTTTTATTTGTCTTTATATTTCCCCCACACTTCATCCCTTTGGAACTTTCTCCCATTATAAGAAAT